>NC_084825.1:41816966-42069269 GCF_958449725.1 Rosa rugosa
AATCAGCAGGACCATACCCCCAGTTATACCCATCATCATTTTGGATCGCTGTAATTAGAGCTTGTTGCTCGGATGAATCTGAAGGAAACTTTTCAAGAATCTTGGAATCTGGCCATATGTCATACACACACATGAAGTAACCAAGCAGATAACAATTCAGCTGCTTTGAGCCCTAACATTTTATACTTAGAAATGTTTATATATACACACATGACCAGTACATGCTATTCTGTTTTACATCAACATCAAAGGATAAGTATCCTCTCCATTTGAAGTTGGCCCAGTTGCTAACTGCTATATGCTGTGGAAGCCCCTAAATTGGATCAACCCATACAAGTCCCACATGCTTGGAATGACCCATATCTCAACAGATCCTAACCATTTGGACTTCAAACAGCCAGATCCAACACACACACACAGAGATACATAATAATCTGTGCAGCATCCACAGATACATAATAACATACTGAGTAACATATTAGCATGTGTTACTGACTTACTGTATGATATCACCAAGTACTACATTAAACTCTAACAAAATAAATTTCTAAGAGTATTTGATGAATAATCATACTCATGTAATTGTATCAAGGCTCAAAGCATTTCTACAAACCTACAAAGAAAATAACTTTGGTTCTTTTTTTTCTTTTCAAGCGATAATAGGGATGAGTGAGAGAGAACAACGAAGGCTGGCAGTTAATTTTCTCTTACCTACACTCTTCCAGTTCCCCTTCTCATCATCAACACCTGCAAATTGGTAGGCTGGCAGTAGATGGACATGAGTGATACCAGCATTTGATAATTTCTTCAAATGAGATACGCCAGCCGAGTCCTTCAAAACATACATGCATACTGTTAATTTCTAATTTACTATACTCTCACTATGCAGAAGATAATCAGCAGCGATATATATGCTTTTTCAAGATATAGAAACAAAGGAAACTAAGCATTATAAGTTCTGGTATGAAAAGGTTACGCATTAGATTTACCACTCATGAAAAAAGTGTGGCTATATTTGAACTCCAATTTTTAACATTAGAATACTTCAGTGACATATATTTGGGGCTCTCTGTTAGTATGTTACCTGCAAAGTGAATGCCAGATATCCACCGCGAAATTCAGGAAGCACCGTCTGGTCATTGGCACTGTAATTGGAAATCAGTGTAGAACTCAGTGCAATACCAAAAAAACATAATCATATATAAGAAAAACAAGCACATATTACTTGTCAAAGTGTAACGCTAAAGTATATCACTTAAGCCCTCTTTAGCAAATCGGAAAAAAGTGGCATTTTACAGATCTCAGGACTTTATGTTGGAGCAAAAGCACGGGGCGGCAAGAGAGAGGGTGAGAAAGAGAGACAACAGCTTAAATTTTTGAAGTGATGGGCATAAACTTCATGCGAGACTTCTCCTTAACCCAAAAACTCTATTTAGTAGCTTCAAACTACGTGAAAAGCCTATAATGTGTAATCTATTATTCTGTATATTGCTTTATGGTTTTATGTTCAAACAAGAACAGTAGAGAAGTTCTCAAGAACACTCTAATCAACACTGAGATTAGTGATTACCTGAAATCTCTTATGTGCAACTCGTAAATACTTATGTCCGAAGAAGAATGTATATCAGGTTTCTCATCTACCAATTTATCCCATCCTTCTGGTTTTATATGATCAGAATCAAGATTGATGAACAATGTCCGCCTACCATCTGCTGAGAGCCTACTCCAAAAATAAAAAGTTAATCAAAGGGAAGTGTCAATATATACACATATATTATATCTAGATGGATTTCCATGACTAAAAATATACTAGCAGATGGTATTGCTGCATAACTTGGAATACGGAAACACCTTAGCTATTTTCCGTAACAGTTGGCTAAATGAGACAACCAGCATACCCTCTAGCATATGGATCATTTGCATAGCACTTTTCAATTTGTAAGGTGCTAGGGTGGTATACAGACACTTCATACACATAGTAGCATCCTTCCCAAGTTTTTGGTCCTCTAGTACTCCAAACGCCATTAACTTCCTCAAGCTGCACAATTTCTAAGGGATTTCCACCCGATGGCTCCTTATAGACCAATACAGATACTGCCTGCTTTGAAGACATGCGTGATTGCTTAGACAATTACGACTTAGAGAGCATGGTTAGTTGGTAATATACTAATATAAGATACCTGAGAAGTAGGTGCCCACAGGTAAAGGGACACAGCTTCTTTCGAATACACTGCACCAAGGGGACCATCATACGAGAACAATTCATCTAGGACGCCCGGTAACTGCAGACCAGTAGCATCGCTGCACATTCCATAAGCTGTACAACGCGAACACAGACAAACCACATATTCATTGACTTCTCAAAACACCTGACTGCTTAATCTAACTGCATTGATCATAATCTAAGAGCAACAAAAGCCTTACAACTGAAAGTAGCAACTGCCAACTGAGCTTTGAGAAGAGGTCTGACATCCAGATCAGGGGGGACCCTAAACGCTCTGTAGTCTTTGATATGAGGAAACTTTGTTTTCACCTAACAGCATTCATTTCGATGCATGGATCAGTTCTAAGCAGTGCTTCAAAACTTCTCAAGAGGTCACATCCAAGAAAAAAAAACTAAAAACTAAAGACAACGACAACAATCATCGGTAGGTCCAAAACAAAAAATAAAAAAGTTCACACTGCTCTCTACATTTTCCGGTAGCCCATGTCTATCCTCTTGAAGCTGAACTTTTACATCCTCACCTGTGAGTACAGAACTCACATTAACTTTTAAGTCTCAAATTCAACATAATCATAACTTGTAGGTTTAGAGTTACTAAGACTATACCCAAAACTCCATCACCCGTTAATGACAACGCCGCAGTTCCACTAGCGAATAAGTAGCACGAATCATTTCCAGCATCCACATTCCAGGCAATGATTGATTCACTAACCCAGAATGCCCTTGATTTCAACAAGCTTCCCTGCACCTGACCCACCATTGTTCAAAAATTCCAAGGTCACTCACAACTTGATCGGAGAAATGGGAGTCCTATCAAATTCTCCATCCATTTCAAAATTCAAATAGACCAAAGCTAATGTAAGCCACACAATTTCTCATCTCAAGCATGCATTCACCAGAATTCAGTCTTTATCAATAATCGTAACAAAGTTCGATTCTTTAACCCAAAACCAGGACCAAATCGAATTCCTTCATCTTATGTATCTACAAATTTACCATCACAACTGATTTCACTATTAACATTAGAAGTAAATTTGATTTGATTCTTCAAATTGTGGATTAGATTTTGAGAGAGAAATCAGAAACCTGGGGTTGTGAGGTTGAAGAGGAGTCTTGCTCGGCAGTCATGGGCAATGAGGACGAGCATTGAAGTAGCGGTGTTCTGGAAAACTTGGCGGAATTTGGCGGGAAGGAGAAAATGGGTTTGGCTTGGGAGGTGAAACGACGGCGTATGGAGGATGAAGAATAGGCGCGGCGGTGAGGAAGGGAATGACTGTTGACCGTTGGAGGAGGAGGAAGAAGCGGAGAACAAGTACATAAAGGCATCGGAATGGCCTCTCTGCTTTTCAGATCCTTTCTGTTCCACCTCAGTTACTAATGAGTAGCTATCAGATTTTTCTCTTCTCGGATTTTTCGGAGGGCTGATCTCTTCATACGTGTTCCAATAACGATGCAACAAATGGTCCATTTGTTTTGAACTCAATTTTTATATATTTCTTATTTATTTTTCGAGTTGAACGACGGTGTTCCCACTCCCCACTTCTTCTTTAATGCAAAGGGAGTGGGAAGACCGTGATGATGTCGGAGGCTCTAGGGAGTGGTGTTAGAATGGTTGATATATCTGATATCTCTCAAAATATAATGCAAAAGCCTCGCAGCAGTCCCGGATTGCTTCCTAGTGAATGCAGCAATTGAGTCCAACGGTGACAAAAACTTATATCTTTTCATGGATCCGGTCAACCAGACGTGACCAATATTTTTTAACATTGTCATAAATAAACGTTAATGGCATCCCACGTTCATAGTAATGTTGAAATAGATTCCTTAGGAATCTCAAAAAATCATGCATATCAGACGTATCGTACTGATCAGGTGGAAGAGCAGTATGGGCAGGAGTAGGGCTTGGGGTAGAAGCACGGCTTACTACAAGAGAAGCAGCAAGGAAGCTTGCATTGCATAAGAAGGAGTAGCATGAGCACGAGTGGTTGGGGAAAGAGAAGCAGGGCTTGCATGGGGAGCTTGATCACTAGTGATTAGGGCAAGAGAAGCATGATCACGTCACCATCTTCTTATTCTTGGGGAAACTACACCTACCCCCTTGACCAAACTCCAAAACACAAGAAACTCCACTACATTTGTTTTTAGACACTTAAGAACATTTTGTCTTTTCTTCTTATTTGTTATTTACCTTTTCTTCAGTAAAAATTAAAATTGACGGAGCGTAGTGGGCCCATACTTTTGAATTTGTTTGTTTAAACATATTGCAGGTATAAATTCATCCTCTATACTCAAAGGTAAACAGTTATTTTTACTATTCATAATTTCGATTGTCGACAGACTTGAGTTAAATGCTATCTGCAAAAATACTAGCAAAGAACTGCATAAGGAAAAAGAAAAATTGAGAAAATTAAAAGAATATAGAGAAAGTCTTAGTAGAGAGACTCCCAATTACTGGGATATTATCTATAGACTTCAAACCAGAATTTATAAATTAGAAGAAGACATTGAAAATCTTTTATATATTCTGGGAGAGGAACAAAAACCTCTTGATTATTTGAGCATTGGTTAGATCCGCAAATCACTGGTATCAGAGCTTGCAAAGAGCTCAGCAGGGGAACCCCCCCCATGGGGTCAATATCTGATTTGATTAGAGAGAAACTAAATTCTCTATTAGAAACTTCTGATGAAAAATATCAGATCCTGCAGAAAGAGATATCTAGATGTCAAGATCATCTAGAACAAATTCCTGTTATAATCCACCAGTTAGAAAAACTGGAAAACAAACTGGATTATATCAAAGATCTTCCAAAAACGGAAGAAGAAAAGCTAACAAGTGTTAGTAGAAAAATCACTGAACAGCAAAAAACGCTGGATTCTATGAAAACTATACTGAAGGACAAGAAAGTGCCTACAGTAAAAAAGAAAGCTAAAGGATTCAAACCATTAGAAAGACCAGAGAATCCTGTTCCAAACTTAATTTTTCTGGATCCTTCAACTAGTTCTACTAATATTCGGTATGAAAAGCCGAAAGAAACTCGAGATGTTAACATGTTGAGCATCTTCGGGAAAAAGAAAGGAGTACAGCTCCTAAATGCTGAAGAATTTGAATACAATGAAATCGAGCATGAGGTAAAAAACGCCTCAATTCCAAAGCTAGATTTCAAACAAATATACAAAAGGGGAACATTTGACCTGATGGATAGCCATCATTTCAAATTACTGGAATTTACAACCCCCTCTACAACAGGAGAAACCGACCTTCTACTGATCACTCCTGATCAAGTTGCCAGAGCAAAAGCAAAAAATTATCAATTTATGCACATTGGAGCAGTCCAAGTTGGCATAAAACTTCTTGCTCGAGAAGGCATAAACTGTTCAGTTCTATGTGTCTTACAAGACAATAGACTGGAAGATTTTCAAGCTAGTCTTTTGGGAACCCTTGAAGCATCTCTATGCAACCAGGTGGCATATTTCAACTGCTTCCCCAACTTCTCAACCAGCTTGAAAGATGCAGCTCACTGTCTCCGACTGAGAGTCAAGACAGATGGCATATCTATGAAAAATGATATGCAAGAATTGGCAATAGTATACAGGATATACTATAAACTGATGAGTACCACAGTAGAGCCAAAGACAAGGATATCGAACATCCCTGGTCTTACTACTGGATTCCTCACCAGTCAGAAGAACCATTCACAACAGATCCACAAGGTTACTTGGAATGAAGTAACGTTTCCTCTTGAATGGAAATTATCTGGTCCGAAGCTACCAGCAGAAAGTGCAAAAGCTAAAATTTATGAAAGCAGAAAGACTGGAGAAATCAGTCTAAATTTTGACAATCACAGAAAAAGTGATGTCTGTCCTGAGAATATCAGGATAAACAAAAATCTTCTCAGAAGAAGCTACAGCACTAGAGAAGCTAGTACTAGTGGCACAAAATCCACTATTGAAGATCCAATTACTGAAGAAGACCTTGAAGCTGATCTAAACAGACCAGTCAATATGCTTAGAGCACAAAAGCTCTATGATCTCTATGAAGAAGCAGAATTCTGTGAAAATCCAGAAAGATTAGAAAAACTAATCGAAGAAATGAAAATTTTCAATCCAGGAAAGGAAAGAAAACTCCTTCCCTACCAAGATGTTGAAATGGAAGAAGGAGAAAGCTCCAAAACTTCCATCACCAGAGAAAAAGGAAAGGTGAAACTCCCTATACAGAAGGCCCCTACGGGCAGAGATGGAGAAAGAAATTCTCAAAGATTTGTCCCAGAGGACAAGATACCCAGAGTACCAATTACCAATTTTGGTATCTGGTTAGATCTGGATAAAACTCTAGACAAGAGAAAAACTCTTGACCAATGGGTAGACAGCCTGATGATGGCATCTGCTCTCACCTTTGGAAAATTCGAAGCTCCTGATCTTCAGATGTACTTTGAAACTACTCTCACAGGAGTAGCAAAGAAATATTATTTCTCTTTCAAAGAAACGGCCAGAGGAAAAGAATGGCTTGAAGATATCAAAGCTTCAAAATCTCCGTATGATTTTGCAGTACCCCTGTACGATCAGTTCTGTGGAGATTCTGCAAATATGAGTGAAAAGGCCAGAGAAACGGCCAAATCAAATATCTATGCTCTCAAAATTTGTGACATGAGATATTTTGAAGAATACTTGAATGAATTTCAAGAATATTACTGTACAATTGGTGAACTAGAAAGCACTGATCTAGTCAACCTGTTGCACAGGAAACTCCCTGAACCATGGAGAACAGCTGTGCGAGAAAGCATAGCAGAAAAACCAATTGAAAGATTTTCAGTTGGAGGAATTGCCGACAGAATCCGGCAATTACTGAAAGAACAATGCAAAGCCAATCTTAGAGCTAAGATGGCCAAGAAACAACTCAAAGGAGTTGAAAATTTCTGTTACGGAATACTGGATATGCCAACCAACTGGGGATGTCATGAATCCAAGTTCCACAGAAAAAAAGGAAAATATTACTCTAAAAAGTTCAAGAGGAGTAAGCAAAGAAAGAATTGGAAATTTAAGAAAAGTTCCAATTACAAGAAACAACAGGATGAAGATCCAAAAAAGAAATTCTTCAAGAAAAAGAAGAATACTCATCAACATAAACAACCAAGCAAGAAAGCTTGCAGATGTTGGTTATGTAAAGCTGAAGGGCACTATGCCAATGAATGCCCGGAAAAGGGTAAAAAATCTTCTACTAAGGCTCTCTTTGAAGAATATGAGCATATAGTAGAATCAGCAAATATGAAAGGCTATGAAATAGCCTATTTTGATGATGAAGAAGACGACAGGTCAGTTTACTCTGCCTGGTCTGAAGAAGAAGATTCATCTGAGTCTGAGACAGATTCTGAAGTAGAGTACTTCGAATCCAGACAAATGAATGTTTTGAGAATCAAAAACTGGGAAGAAAGCAAGACAGAATCCTTAATGTCTTCTTATCAGGTGAACCCTGGTACATTCGTTTGTGACTACTGTTTATGTCATGAAAAAAATGGTCTCCCTATGTTCTGTGAAGAGTCAAAAAAGACTTATCACAAAGAATGCTTCATAGCTGAAGCAAGAAGAAAAACCAAGAATGGCCTTGTCAGCCAATTGGTTGATCAAGAATATGAAGAATATTTGAATATTTCTCTGAGAAAAAAGAGAAAGAAGTAGAAACTTTGTTCCAAGAAATTATAGAACCATCTTCCTCAAAAATAAAGGAAGAAATCATCGAAGAAGAAAAAACCAATGAAAATTTAAATTATGAACTGGTTGAACCACCAGAAATTGTTCCAGAAGAATGTAAACCGTTCATTCCAAAGGGACAAGCTCAAGAAAATGAGCTTCAACAATCAAAAGTCGTCTCTACGAGTAGATACAGCAACTACATAGAGATTGGACTAAAATTCCCTGATCACAAAAAATATCATCTACATACCTTTGTAGATAATGGATCAGGATTTATAGTTGCAAAGAGATTTGCAATTCCAGAAAAACTCTGGAAAGAAGAAAAGAAAACAGCTACTGGTGTTACTTTCGATGGAAGCCATCTCACCATGAATAAAGTAGCAAAAAATGTTCACATCACCATTGGTGGAGGAACATTTATCATCCATAACGTCTGGCAATCTGAAGGCCAAGGCGCAGATTTCTTGTTGGGTAATGATTTCATTCTCCAACAGAGATTTATTCAGGATGAAGAAGCAATCGGCTTCAGAAAAGGAGAACGGGTGTTCTGGGCTGATAGGCTTACTCAGGCCAAAAGTATTGTAGGTCCAAACTTTACTACCCAATATCAAAGATCGCAACAGAATAGTGGTGATCTTACCCCCTACAAACCCAAATTTGAACCCATACTCCAAATCAAACAACAAGAAGAATTAGTTGTTGAAGAATCTTCTGAAGAAGAAGAAGAAGCAGAAACTAGTGAAGAAGAAGAAGCTAGTTTCATCCATGAGCATAACCTCAAGCACTTTCAGAATAAGCTTGAGTCTCAGAAAATTCCCACTCTTGAAAAAATCAAGAAACTACTCGAGCAGAACATCGATGTAGACCCTCAGAAGTTTTGGGAAAAAGACCCAGTGGTCTGTGAATTAAGATTACATGACATGAATGCTATCTGTCATGTCAAAGCCATTCCTCAGTACAAAGAGGAAGACCAAAAAGAATTCAGAAAAGATATTGAAGATCTCCTGAACAAGAGATTGATTCAACCTTCCACTAGCCCTCATCATGCTCCAGCATTCTACGTGAGAAATCATGCAGAAAACCTTCGAGGAAAAGCTAGAATGGTTATTGACTATCGAGATGTCAATAAGAAGACTGTCAAAGATGGCTATCAAATTGCTCAAGTAAGAGTATTGATCAACCAGCTCAGAGGAGCTAAAGTCTTTTCAAAATTTGATGCAAAATCAGGTTTTTGGCAAGTCAAAATGCATCCTGAGAGTGTACCTCTCACTGCATTTGGAACACCACAAGGACATTACGAATGGTTAGTAATGCCTTTTGGTTTAAAGCAAGCTCCCTCAATATTCCAGAGAAAAATGGATAATATCTTCAAGCACGTTGCGGAGTTTTGCGTCGTCTACATATATGACATTCTGGTCTTCTCCAAAAACAGAGAAGAACATATGAAACACCTCCATGAGGTTGTAAAGCTGATAGTTCAGCATGGAATTATCCTAGGAGAAAAGAAAATCTTCTTTATCCTTGATGAAGTTGATTTCCTAGGTATAAATATCAAAAATGGAGTGATAAAACTCCAACCTCATATCCTTGAGAAAATCTGGAAATTTCCAGATAGAATTCCTGATGCTAAGAGTCTAGAGAGATTCCTTGGTGTCATAAATTATGGGAGAGATTTCATCCCCAAGATCTCAGGGTTAACAGCAATGTTATCCCCAAAGACAAGTTCCAAAAGAAAATGGAACTTCACAGAAGATGATGAAAAAACTGTGAAGCAGATAAAGAATCTCTGCAAAAACCTCCCTCCTCTTCAACAACCAGAAGAGAATGATGAAATTATCCTCCAAACAGATGCGAGTGATAATTACTGGTCAGGTGTTGTTCTGGCAAAAACGCCCGGAACTAACATTGAAAAAATCTGTAAATTTTGTAGTGGCAAGTTCAGCCCTGCAGAACTGAATTATCCCACAGGGGAAAAAGAAATTTTGGCTGTAAAGAAAACGATTTTAAATTCTCCAGCTTTTCTTGGAAAACCCTTTATCGTTCGCACCGATTGTGCCAGAGTAAAGAATTTCAAAAATTTCAAACTTGATAAAGCTGCTGATAGAGGAAGATTAGCTAACTGGCAATTATTTCTTAACCAATACGATTATGTTGTTGAATTAATTGCAGGAAACAAGAACTATCTTCCAGACGCCTTGACAAGAGAATTAACCATGTTCAACAGAAGAGATGATGACGAAGGTCGCAATCCCAGAAGCAGAAGACTTGGGAAAGAACATGAGGATATCGAGGATCCCAAAGAAGAAATCCTCAAAAAATTCCTGCTAGGTCCAAAAAGACCAGCCATAACTGATCAATCCCAGGGTAAAGGATTGGCTAGCCCGTCTCAAACGGCAGACGGTAAAGGCTCATCAAGACCATTGACGGCTGTTGCTTTGCCAAAAAGCAAACCTACTCCAACTGGAGTAATTAATGTTTTTAATTATGAACTTCGAACTTTTGATACTCCTGTGTTTAGAACTGGCAGGAGACTCGCCTACCACCAGAAGGTAATTCTGGACAATCTTTTATTCGCCTTCCAAGAAAGAAGCAGTGGTCTAATGTTCCCAGCTCTTTTCGCCTTAGCTGAGGAACTCTATGAAAATGGCAGGCCACAGTTCGAAGAACTTCAGCAGAGTGCTGTCAAGAAAGAAAAAATTAATTTCCTTGAAACTCCAGAAAGTGCTAGGATCCCTATCATGGCACTCACTGAAACAGATTGGCATGACTTCCACAATCTGATAGGAAGACACAATTCAGAAGACCTAGTTCCTCCAACCCTCTTCATCATAGCAGGACCATATGTTGGAAGATACCTGGTAAATGTTCAGAGTGAACATCCCCAAGAACACAAGTTTTGGCTTGTTGAAAATGGTTTTGTCCATAATCTGTGGACTAAAACAAATGATGATCTAAAGGGTTTGCCGCCCATCATAGTCAATACTGTCAAGAATGTCAGAAATGCTGACAGCACACTTCGACTAAAGTTTAGATCCACTCCCCCAGAATGGATCCGAAAGGCAAACGGTGAGGTTGAATATATTTCTCCATATCATTATGTGAGAATTATTCAAAGAAAATATCTACAACCTGCCTGCGTTGGGTACAATGGTCAGCCAAACTCAAGCATCCCGTGGATGAAGGCCATGGCCCTGGAGTACATTAAAAAGATCATCTCTGAAGACATCAGCAATACCTTCCTGGCAGCAGGAGAGAAAACTATTATTACTGCCTATGATCATCCTGACGTAGTCAGCAGTGATCTATTCCTATCTCTCACCAGAAAAGAGATAGACTCGACAATGGCATGCATGCAGTGGGTGGAAAAGCTTGAAAATGACAACCACTATAAGATGTATGTTGATACAGATGTCGAAGACAACGCTACAACCACTCACATGGCCCAGACAGACAACAACTCCTTTGTCTTTGGCCACAATTCTGAAACAGACGAGAACATGTGAAGCTACAGGAGAAGAATAAAGCTCCAAATTTGCAACTGTAGAACTTTAGACTTTTTCTAAAGCTACTTTTTCAAAAGAAGAAAGAGACACTTCACCCAATCCTTTTCTGCTTTCTCCAACCGACCTCCATCATCAGGAGCACTAAGAAAGCTGAAAAGTCACGGAGTTGTTCTGTACATTGTTAGGTTTTGAATTCTAGTTTGAGTTCCGCTCTCTATATCAAGAGCTTTAGTTTCATTTGAAAGGCATTCGAAAATTGAGAAAGACTCAGAGTCTCTCAAACAAGAAAGCCATAGTAGCAGTGTGCTCTTCCCTTCCCGTTTAGTGTGAAGCAGTGTGCTTTCATTACAAGTAAGTACCTGTAATCACTCTTATGGATAGCTAAACAGCTTTTTAGCTGTTTACCCAAGAGTGAGGCTCTGGATTCTGTATCTGAAGTTTATGTTTGAATAAATGAATTCAGTTTGTGCCCAGTACCCTGTCACAAAAATATTTTGTTCTTTTTACATTTATGTTTTTAATAGTAGCAGTTAGTAAGCAGTAGCAGTTATTCTATTTTGCTATAAAAGACTGAACCCTTTAGCATCCTAAGGCAGCAGTGATTCCGCCCTGTTAGTAGCCGTTTAGACAGGAAGTCGTTAGGCGAAATTGTGGCATGTTGAAGGCTAGTTCTTAGGCTGATACTGTGTTTAGTCTGGAAAAGTAAAACATGAGCTGATACTGTGTAATGAGTAAAAAGATAAAAGGAGAATAGTGTGTGTCCTTAATTGTATAAGGGAAAAGGTTGTGGACTTTGTTGTCAAAAAACTTGTTGTCTGGTAGTGCTTTATAGTTAACCCCTTATTCTTCTACTTTTTATATTTTGATGTTTCATTTTAAAAAATATAAAATTGTCATCATCTTCTTTACTCACTCTTCGAGCAAATAAGCACAATTTTTCTCCTCCGAAAGATGATATTTTGTACGTTGGTGGTCTAAAATCTAGTGTCAAGAAGAGTGATCTTCGAGCCATGTTTGAGAAATTAAGACATGAAAATTATTATATTTTCTTTACAATTAATTTGAATATGTATTTACAGCTTAAACAATCATATGTCTTTCAGTGTTGTGATTAGTATGACATTATACAACACTAAGGTAACATATGATGCCTTAGTTGAGTTTGAGAATTTTTATCCATGCACACATCCGCACACCACAATTTCTTATTCCATCAGACGAAGAAGAAATAGTTTTCAAAACCAAATTATTGCATGCATTTTGAAAATGCTCTGGGCAAATTTTTCTTCCCATCTATTGCTTCCAACTTTTCATCCTGCATTGAACTATGTTCATCCTTTCTACTTCATTTGGCATATCATATCCAATAAACTCTTCAACCACTTACTCATATAACAGAGTGTACCACATAGATTTAATCAAGGGAGGACCGAAAATAAATCCTTTGTTGAATCAAATACCCTAAGAGGCAGCTCATATTTTGATCCAAATATAGTTTCATCTACTCTGCCTTTATCCTTTCTTGTTGATAGAAGGTAAAATCATTTTTTTCAGCTACACGATGTGCAGCCTGACCACTTCCCACAAGCTAAGAGATTTTAATAACGTCTGCTTCGAGATTACGATTCTTTGGCACAAATAAGAACAAGACTTTTTCTTTTTTTTTTTGAAAAAAAAAAATGTGAGACACTCTATGTAATATAGGTCAATATGTGTTTAGTAGTGTGAATAAAATGAAATGGTAAAGTTTCTTGGTAAATAGTCATGGAAATACTTGTACAATGTAAATTTATTATTTGCTAAACTCTTTTTATATTCATGTTTTTAAATTTATGTAAGAATAAATTTGCCAACGTCTTCTTCACTCAATCTTCACGCAAAAAATCTTCCAGAGATATTGTGCAAACTACAAGGTTTGGAGGAGCTTGAATGTGTCCTTAGTCCTTAAGCGGCCTATGCTCTGCTCAATATCTTAAAGGGCAAGAAGGAAGTCGAAATGGAATTCATCCATTCACCAGCATGATTTTATTTATATCTTATAGGGGAAATGATCATTTACCCAATTTCAGCTTGAAAATTGCTCACTTGCTCCACTAACAGTTTTTTAACCTCATTTACCCAAAACACTCTAAGGGATTATTTCCCTAATACCCAATTAATTCTTTTTTTATTCTTTTTATTTTTTGTTGGGACTTTTTTGCCCTCTCCTTCTTTCTCACTTAGAGAGAGAAGTCATCATCCACCTTGCTGTGCTCCAGTGACCAGTGGCCGGCCGCGGTCTCCGGCGACCGGTGACCGGACTCCGGCGACCGATGATCGGATTTCCGAATCCGGTGACCGGCGTCTGATTTTATTTCCCCCCAATAATACCCAGTCATCATATTATTGCCCCCCAATAATCATATTATTGCTCCCCAATAACAACTTTATTAGGGATCAATGATTTGTGAAAAATGAAGATGTTTTGAATTTTGAAAGCTTTCAGAGGTTTATCCAAATAAATATATTATTAATGCCCGGTAATCATATTATTACCCCCCAATAAATATATTATTGCCCCCCAATAACAAGTCTATTGGGGATCATTAATTAATGAAAAATGAAGATGTTTATAATTTTGAAAGTTTTAGTCGGGTTATCCAAATAAATAATCTCATTATTACCCCCCAATAATCTTTTTATTGCCCCAATAAACATTTCATTACCCCCCAATAATCTTTTTACTTCCCCCCAATAATCTTATTATTATCTTCCAATAATCGTTTTATTGCCCACTAATGATCTTATTATTGCCCAACCAAATCATAATAAACAAAACAATCACTACTAGCAACATCCCATATTGAAATCGACCAATTTTTTGGAGAAACAAACCACCGCAACAACCATTGGAGGCCTCCTACGCATTTTACCAGAAACAGGGGCAAAAAAAAAAGAAGAAGAAGAGAAGTCTGAACGACGGCGTCAGAGCCCCGACCCAGAGCAAAGCCCGGACCCGAACTCCGGCTTCCGCGTGGAGCTTCGGAGGTCTGATGACGACCCTGGCGTGGCGGCGGAGCATCGGAGGTTTCTTCTCGTGGTAGCGGTGCTGGCAATCGGAGATGCAGTCGAGGTCAAGCATCTCACCGCAGAGCTTGTCGGGTATGGCGTCGACGAGGACAAGCTTCGGAGGTCCTGGGTTAGAATGGGCTGGGCGATGGCCAGGCCGACGTTGCCGGCGCCGATGACGGAGATCTTGGTCTGGCCGTTGGAGGAGGAGGGAGGGCAGCGCCGTGGATGTGCTTGAAGAAGGCCTGGGTTAGGTCGATAATGAAGGCGGTCTGTCAAAACCGGCTGGGCGATGGAGTCGCCGGAGGTGGAGATCGGGGGGAGAGAGACAGAGAGTCTGAGAGGAGAGGGATGAGTTTCAATTTAATTAATAGGGGTTAAAATGTCAATAGATATTAGATTGGGTAAAGGGGGTTAAAAAACTGTTAGTGGAGCAAGTGGGCAATGTTGATGCTGAAATTGGGTAAGTGGTCACGGCCCCTATCTTATACTATAATTGGATGATTCTAGTTTTATCTTATACTAAAATCATATAATCCACGCACATTTATAGAAACCAAGGATCGAAAGCTTTTGTAGTAATGAAATACCATTACTATTTGGAATCATATAACAATGTTATATCTGGATTGTCTTAATTCTTTTTTTTTTTGTCAAACAATCCCCAAATACCACAAATCATTTACCTAACTCGCAATAAAATCTCATATTCAGTTCAAACAAGCAATCAATTTCACAATTACAATAGATTAACTAAATATTTTGCGTAAATTCTTTCAGCTCTTGGAATAATCTCTGATTCTTCGATATTAAGCTCCATTTGTATATTCGTTAACAAGCCTTGAGATGATGTAGCGATATAAAACGTCTCACTCTCAAATTTGTACTCTCTAAGTCCATGAATACCCATGTGGAATCGAAGCTTCTGGAATAACTTGATGTTTTGAGCTCCTTTCGCAAGAATAGCACGTTGCAGAGTTTTCGTTGTCTCTACTTGAACCAAAAAGAGGTTTTTTTTCCTGTAAATCTTGGCAAGTGGTGAGCCAATGGTCAAGTACTTCACACCTTTAACTCCTAATTGTCTGATCCATCTCTCAAAATAATCGTCATGAAGTTTATTTTTGTCGAAGGATAAAAATACTTGTGTCTCATGCCATTCAACTGAGAAAGTGTCATATATTTCTACATACCAGTCTTTTACTCTCTTTGTTTCAACAATGGCATCTGTTACTCAATCTGTTGTATAAATGTGAACATAGGACATGCTTCCACCAGTGTAAGAATGGTTGATATGAGGTATGGGAGGGAGGTGACAAGGTCGGGGAGGTAGTAATTGAGGTCAAGGCCAATGGAGTCGAGGTAGAGGGTTTTCTTTTGGAAGTCGGAGTGGAGAGGTGATATTTCGAGTTTTGATTGGTGGGTCGGATGTCTTAAGTGAAGTATCAAAGAGAGAGAAGACATAAATCAAAGTTCAACATAAACTAGCTCGCGACTATTTAGTCTCATATTTGCAATTGGTAACACAAAGTCTCCTACTTATGCAATATATGTACTGGTGTTGTTTGTTTCTGCTTCCTGTTTTCTCTTTGTTTCTTGCCCTTGTGGCTTAATGAAGTATCATTTCAGACCAAAAACAAAAACAAAAAATTCAATACATGTAAACTAGAGAGTTCAATTTATCCACCCATGCTTCATTAGTTTAAGAACTTAATCGATAGAAACATCATTGGTGAAAGTTTCAAAAGCTTGGCCCCAAAGAAATGGTACTTTTCAAGATGTTCGTCACATACAACACTATTCCACCATTTTCATGCATCTTCTACCAACTAGCAATTTTGGTCATTGTGAATCCTAATATGTGGCTTTATACTGAGCTTACAGTCACATAAACATGTTGCAATTACGTGTGATCACGTCACCATCTTCTTATTCTTTTCTTTTTTATATTTTGATGTTTCATTTTAAAAAATATAAAATTGTCATCGTTTTTTTTTTACTCACTTTTCGAGCAACAAAATTTTTCTCCTACAAAAGATGACTATTTTGTACGTTAGTGGTCTAAAATCTAGTGTCAGGAGAATGATCTTCGAGCCATGTTCGAGAAATTAAGTAGACTCTAGTTTTTTTGCTGTTGATCTAATGAATTCAACTTCTATTTCAAAAAAAAAAAAAAAAGTAGTGTGAATAAAATGAAACGGTAAATAGTCATGGAAATACTTGTACAATGTAAATTTGTTATTAGCTGAACTCATTTTATATTTTCATTTTTCATTTTAAGTAAGAATAAATTTGTCAACGTCTTATTCACTCAGTCTTCACGCAAAAAATCCTCCTGAGATATTGTGCAAACTACAAGGTTTGGAGGAGCTTGAAGGTGTCCTTAGTCCTTGAGGGGCCTATGCTCTGCTCAAGTCTCGATTTACTCCATAGGATGATATCTTGAAGGGCAAGAAGAAAGTCATTGTCACAGTAAACGAAATGAAATTCATTCATTCACCAGCATGATTTTGGTAATATTTTATACTATAATTTTTTTATTTGTTTTTTTTTAATTTTTTTTATTTTTTTTTATTTTTTTATTTTATACTATAATTTGATGATTCTAGTTATATCTTATACTAAAATTATATAATCCATGCACATTCGTAGAAACCAAGAATCGAAAGCTTCGGAAAATGTCTCGGCCGTCTCCGATGCGCCTGATGCGCTATTGTTGGAACGTGGCGGTGAGAGTGGTCGTTCCGACCACCTAGTTCATCAACCGGATTGTACCTTTGCAGGTCTCGTCGGCAGCACAGAAGCACAAAAACTTTGATCCGGTTAAATACAGCATTTCAACGGTGGACTCGCTGGTGACGGGCTATCTCAATGTACATTCGACTGTAAACAGCACGATTATGGTCACCATAGAAGTGGCGCGATTGGATCATGAAGAGAGGGTTGAGCTGAGAGTGATGAGAGCTGAGGAGAGGGAATTGAGGCAAGGAGAGGGAAAGAGCAACTTTGTGAGTCGCTTATGGAGCTGGGGAGCCTCAAAAGCTCAAGAACCTCTCAGATTGTCGTTGTCCAGTCATCAGCAGCCTAAGGGACTCTTGTTATGGCATCTTAATGAAGTGGATGAAGAGTTGAAGACAAGACAGTGGCATTGGCATCTGTTTTCTATTTTGCTTTTCAAATTTTCTTTTAAAGACTTTTAAGTCAAACAATGTTGTAATCCTTAGTGAGCTTAATTTGTGGGCAACATGTTTAAATTTTAAACTTTGAAGATTGAATGCAGTAACTTTAAGCTGAAAAAAAATATATATAACAATGTTACATCTGGATTGTCTTAATTCTTTTTTATCAATAGACTATCTCAACTTAATTGAACCAATAAAATATCTTCTTCTTTTTTTAGCAAATAAATCCTAGAAAAAAAAAATTGAATTAAAATGCATTCTATTTACACTAATTTATCTCTAGAAGCAGAGACAATCCTAATGGTCAGGTCCAGAAGGTTGTGCAGAGGTGGAAACTGGCAAGCATCCCCAAGCTCAATGTTGATGGAGCTTTTGGGGCACACGCTTCTCATGGGGGAGTTGGAGGAGTGCTTAGAGACTCACATGGTAGGTTTCTGGTTGCTTTTGCAGAACCGGTGCTTCATGCAAATTCTGCACAGCAAGTTGAGCTATATGCCATTATGGAAGGACTGAAATATGTTGAACATTTGCAACTGCAGCAGGTGGAAGTGGAAATTGACTGTCTCTTAGCAGTCCAATGTATTAACAATGATGCTGAAGATCTCTCTGAACTTAGTAATATGGTTCTAGACATTAGAACCCAAATTAGTTCTATGCAAGGTGTGAAACTCTTATTTGCACCCAGATTGTGCAATAGTATTGCACACAGAATTGCTAGTTATGCTTATGAAGCACCTCATCGTGAAACATGGGAGGTCTTACCTCCTGCTTGTATTCATGATCTGGTCATGAAAGAATGTAACCATTTCATCTTAATGAAATTTCAATACCTTTTACCTCAAAAAAAAAAAAAATTATCTCTAGAAGCAGGGTATGAATTAATAAAACTAGACATTAGCGTCATTGTTTTGATCCTTACATCCTTCCTAAATAGCTCATTCCTCGTTCTTCTCGGTTCATCCTCTTCCTCTTCCTTATCACTAGTCTCCTTTTCAATATAGAGGTAGATCGGATAGCTAATGTAGTATAAAAGCCTCTGAAACTTGTTAGTTCTCAGTATGAAAATCTAACAATTTAATGAGATTTTCATGCTTCAATTCATATAACAATTTGAATTCCATTTGCAATTTTTGACATTTTTTTTTTAAATGAGAGCAAAGTCTCTTCACAGCTACACTAGTTGACCCCAGGTCCGACCTACCGCCTATTTTGAAGCCTCACTGTCTACATTGGTCCGAATTGGCTCACTATCAACATCGGTCTGAACTGCACTCCGTTGTATCTATTGAACACCTATAAAAACACAAGTCATAGCAGGAAAAATAGTAAGGATGTGCTTATAAATTTCTGGTCATGTATATGTACGAAATTATATCTTACTTGTGGAGTCGAATTTAGCAATGACACAACAAATCTTTCCTTCTTTTACATCTACTAAGCTATGTGTCATATTGCAAGTGAATTGATATCCACTATCAAGGCATTGCCACACAAGATGGGAGAAACCCTCAACATATGCATGGTGTTTTTCCTCCTCGAATCCCCTTTTAGGCTAAGACTGTGACCTTGCATGTTGAATCTCCTCTGGAGTGATGTGATGCATCAATATCTCCCACCTCCTTATAGCCTGATTCCAAGAAAATGTTAGCAACATTCCTTTTTTTCCCTAGTGAAATTATGACTTGGGACATTTTGAATAACAAGTGGTCGATCATGACATGATTTGTCACTCGTGATATGCCTTGATCGTATATTAAAAAGTTCAAATCTTGTCAACCCCATTTTTATTGAAATGATCTCGTACCATAATCTCACCATTGGTATCGCATGCACATGATTTTTAGGACATGTATTAAGCAAAAATATCCATTCAAGATTTTTGAGTGTGTCACTTGGAACAAGTCTAAAATTCATGCTTTATCTATGGTGAAAATTATGGCATGTGTCATTTTGAATAAAAAGTGGTCAGTTTGGCACTCGTTGTATGCCATGACATGTGAAAACAAGCCAAATCTTGCCAACACCCATTTTATTGAAATTTTCTTATGCCATAATCTCACCATTGGTGGAACATGATTTCTAGGTAGTGTTCTGTGTGACGGTTCACAAACGTATTGTATTTTCTAATTTTTATGATTTTCCAAGGTCTCAAACCAAGAAAATCATTAAAAAATTACAAAATTAGAGTTTTTGAATGTAGTCACTTGAAACAGGTCCTAAAAATCATGTTTTACATAAGATCAAATTATGTCAAATAGGAGTCTTGACTCTTGACATGGTTTCATAATCGTGGCATGTCAAATCTTGTTAACACTCATTTTTATTGATAGGGTAAAAGTTACAAATGGTCCCTGTGATTTAGGATGATATTCAATATTAACCTTGTAGTTTCAAAATGTTTAAATATTGTACCCTTGTGATTTGCAAAATTGATCAATGTTGGTCCAAAAGCTAATTTTGACAAAAATTTTGCCATGTGCTAGTCATGTGTAGGGATAAGTTTGTTATCTCAATAAAAAAATAAAACAAAAACAAAATAAATTAAATTTTTTTATAGGAAATGAAATTTAAAATAAATAAAAACCAAAATTCCACAACCTCCTATTTTTTTAGTTTCATTTTTCAAATACTATTTAATTTAATTTCTTTTACTATTTTAAATTGAAATGACAAATTTATTCTTGCACATGAGGGATTTTTGTCAAGTATTTGAACCAATATTAATTAGTTTCGCAAACCATAGGGGTAAAATTAAATATTTTTAAACTACAAGGTTAATTTTAAGCATCACTCCAAACTACAAGGACTATTTATAACTTTTACCCTACCCTTATTGATATTATCTGGTGTCATAATCTCATTGTTTGTAGAGTATGATTTGGCGACGTGTACCAAGTGAAGGTTCCCAAAAATATTAAATTTTCTAATTTTTACGATTTTTCAATGTTGCAAATCAGGAAAATCATAAAATAAAAAATAGAAAATTTGAGATTTTTGAGTTCTGTCAATTCTAGAATTGCTTGAAAATCAATTATTTAGGAGTGAGAAAATAAGAATATGCAATTTGGCCAAAAAAATCATGTGGTATAGACGTATAGTCACAGTTACAGGTAGGTAATGATGGTCTTGAACAATTTTTTTTTTTTTTTTTTTTTTTTTGTGAAAAAGATTTCGCGATTGGTTTCAGAGGTAAGGAAAAACATACAGAATATTTTGGTGTGCTTAGCCTCGCTTGAAGAAACATTGTTAGACTCGTTTAAATGGGTGTGGGTACCATTAGCCTCACGACACGCCCACCATTAGCCTCACTTTACTACGCCTTCCTTTAGCCATCTATCATGGCTAAAGCCAGAGAAAGCAACATCTGCTTTACCCTCTTTAATTTGTTTACTTACTGCAATTACTCTAGCCAAACCCTCTATGTAGGGTGAACTCTATGCCAATCATATATAATTGCAGATACACTTGATCTATAATTGCAGATACACTTGATCTTGCAATGGGAACTTATTGCTTGCTAAACCTTTTTGGTGATGAGTTATGAAGGGCTTGATCATAAATCTAATTAGGACTTTAAAAGCATTATAGAGACATTGTGAATGGTAGGTATGCATGCTTCACAAAAGGGAAATCTCTGGGGAGATTTATGATTGTTTGTCATGCTTATACTTTAACAATCATTAGGCTACTTTTATGCATCACAAAATCAATAAAGCAAGAACAAATAGCATGAGCACAATTATGGCTCCCAATTAAAATTATAGCAACTCAATAGAAATTATAGCAACTCAATAGAAATTATGAAAAAGAAGATTTTAAATCTCCATCTGATTCGACTAATGCTACAGAAGTTAGGATTTCATTTCTAAGACTTGGTTGTTGTCTGAAAATTTCTAGCTCATGCATAGTAGTCCTCCATTTCATGCTGATACCTTTGCTTGTTTGACAGTATGAAAAGATGGGGAGCCTTAGAAAATCATGTAAAAGTACATATACTCAAGTTGGTCAATAGAGAACAACCTTTTGATACTTGGTCTTGGGTGAAGAATCAGAACCAGAACCAGAACCATCACTATGCACCAGGCTTCTTTTGTTACCGAAACAAGTAGTGTTGCTACTAGTACTAATGCAAGAGTCTTGGGGCTGCAGAAGATGTGGTGTTGGAGGAGAAATAGCCACTGGTGGAATCTCAATTGACTTCAGCTGGGGAGGTGGATGTTGCCACTGAGGCAGAGGTCCAGCCAGCAGAAGATTTTGGAGGAGCGGGCCAGCATCGATTACTGCTTGTAATAGCTTCCCTTTCTCTGGCAATGGCTTCTGATCACCTAATAGTTTTGTTAAGACATCTTGTGAGACAACTGGGTCTGCTGCATTTGAAGATGAAATGATGTTCTCATCGGAGTCGGACGAAGCAGCAAAGTAGTGCTTGCTCGAGTCACTGCCTTTCGACTCAACCTCATGATTTTGAGGAGCAATCACTTGTTGTTGTTGTTGTTGTTGTTGTTTTTGCAGTTGTTGTTGGAGCATGAGCTTCTCCAACACTAGACTTTGGCATTTCGCTTTGGCCTCATCTCTCTCTTTGATGACTCTGGTAAGGAGATCTTTGAAATTAACAACTTCTTCGTCTCTCCTCAAAATCTTCTCCTTTGCTGATACAATTGTTGCCTCAAGCTCCAAGGTTGTGTACAGAAGAGAATGCCTTAACTGAGCTTCTATTCCCTGCCAACAGTTCAAGAACTAATATCAGAAACTAAAGGCCAATTGGGTTTAGCAGATGAGAAATTAAGCAGAACCTGAATTTACTTAAGAATGTAATATGCCTACCTCTTCCTGATAGCAAAAATCCCAACTAAAAGGACTGCACTGATCTTCCATTACTTGCAGAGATTGAAATGCCGAAGGCTCAAAGGTTAAGGCTAATAATGCGGGGATCTTGGCTTACAAGTACTTTTTGGTTTCAAGCTGGTTTCTAGCTACTTCTTTTCCTTCTTGTTCTCTCCTTGTCTTTCTATTCATGTAACTTGAGGTTGAACAAAACAGAAAAGGCCAAAAGCATTTATAGAAGGTCAAATTGGCGCCAAGTGATGTCTTTTTTACAATTGGAATCTATCTGCACAGACCCTTGTAGGAGGGAATGGGAAATCTGCAGTGGGTGTTCATTTGTCTTCTTAAACTGCCACCTTTTTCTGTAACATGTGAGCATATGTGACGAATTCAAAAGAAGTAGGACACATTGCACATGTACCATATTTACTACCGATTACATAGCTATAGCTAACTACAATCTCAAAATAAAAAATTCTATTGTACTACATTCACAAATTCAGCCTAAAAGGAAAAGTCATGTTTGATGAATGATTAAAGCCATATGATCTATATCACTTTGTTTTCTTTAAAGTTTAGCTCAGGTGTTCTTTTTGACTCTTCAGGAGGAAAATTTGATGGGTTATGTATATGTATCATGTATGCATGTGCTGTTATAGTAGACTTGACAGGATTTAGTATTGTCTCTTTCACTTGCCACACCATTGCTCAAGCCTCAAAGTTTGATTCTACTAACTAGTAACAGTATTTAAATCAAGAAGTTGCGGCCATGATAATCACGAATATTTTGTATGGATTAGGTTGTATTTGTCTTATAGTAACAGATCCAGAAAAATATTAGGCTGTGGGGATTTGTTGGATTATCAACATCCTATTAAAATTAGGTTCGAGTTGGATTTTAATATTCCTTAATGAAACGGAATGATTGGATAAATATTCTTAATACATTTACATTAAAAATTTGAATTTTTTACGATGTTTGAATGATAAACAATGAGTTTGCACTCATTAATGACTAAAAATAATTTGCACTCGTATTATTAACATTTTCATTTCTAACAATAATTTAACCTTCAATCTAGATGGTAGAAATCGCAACGCTTTATGTCATTTTTACGTCATAATCCTGAACATGTGACAATGTGTGCATGCATATCTACTGCGTCTTCCTAGTTCCTAGTTCATATTTACAGTCAGAGAAGGGAGCATAAAAGATCGTCAGATACAATGGGCAAAAGGAGGTAATGGTGGGTCCTAGAGATCCTCTTTAGGGTAACAAGTTCCCATCCATTCTTTGAAAAGATAAAAGCAAAAATGGCTTCCCAATTCCTATTTGTTAAATTGGAAAATAGTCCAACCTGCGCGTCTTCGTATAATGATGAGTCCACCATCTTTAAAACCTCATCCATATGCTTCAATCTACATTCACATGCACACATAGAACGAACAATAATTAGTTTTCATATCTCTCTTTTTAATATTAGAAATAACGTAGAAGTTAAGAGTATTATATGTATAAAACTAGTGATATTTCTTTATATTACGATTAAGGAATTCTCTATTTCCAAATCTAGAAGATTATGAACTTGAATCCTACGTTTGCAACCTGTTAGCATGGGTTAGATTCTCACACATATATTGGAGCAATTTTGAGATGTGAAAACTAACATGGTCTAATATTACTTAAACCAATCTCTGTAGGATATCTTTTGAAATAGCATTCATGGTTTAAAACATGCTTTGTGTAAGTCAAGAGGGTACTCACAATTCTAAACTAAAGGCCTAAAGCAAACTTATTGTCAAATCCAAGCTTGTTTTTCTCTAGTTGGTCACTTAATTTATACTTTCTCTGTTTCCCAATTTCCTTCGTGCACTAACGCGGCATTGGAGTTGTAGAGGATGATTATGATGTAAGAATCGACCTCTTTTGTCATTTGCTTCTCTTTTGCATGTGAGAACGAGAAAGTGATCGGTGCTGGGCCATAGCCTCACATTCTCGTAACATTACGTTGAAGATCGCTCGCAAAAGTTCGGTGATTGTCTAACATGGTATACAAACTTTTATTTAATAGTTCGGTTCGCTCGTAAAAGTTCGGTGATTGTCTAACATGGTATACAAACTTTTATTTAATAGTTCTCGATATTTCATTTATTCGGTTCAACTATCAAGTATGATATACATTGTTATCCGCTTTCGAAACAGCTTCCTGGATTGAAGAAATGGGAAAGAGATATTCCAATCTGGAAACTATTTTTGACTGAGATCGCAGTACTAATCAAGAAGCTGCAATTTTTGTTATTATTGAGATTGCCACTAGGATCTGCACATGCAAAGAAAGAAGTTCTTACAAATAATTCTAGGTAGCCCGGTGCTTCAGTCATGAACCTACAGAATCTTATCTTTAAAGACCAATAGACAACAATATTCTGCTATGTCATAATTGAAATTATTGTTAAAAACGAAACAACGGGCGTAGGCTAGATGCTGATACAGGGATTATACTTTTTGTGTTTCCTTTATAACTGTAGAAAGGTAACTCCTAAAGTACTAATCAAACAGATTTTACAGCTACTTCAAGTTGTCAAGCATTAACAGGGGTTCTTCAAGCAAACTCAACCAAACTAACTGCAGTTATTTACTGCATTTACAGCATAACTTCGACACGTTCCACTAGTATGAACAGCTCAAAACAACCATAAGAAAATGCATGAACTGTTAATCAGTTTAACAGTTCAGGTAAAACCCAGGTCCCTAATTATTGTATAACATAGGACTTCTGGCAGAATTACAGTGGCCTACACTACCTGGTCTTTTGTAGCTTCCTTTGTTCAGCTAGTTCCAGCTACATTGTCAACTGTTTGTGTGCATCAAATACGATACAGAATAAAGATCACATCAAGCGATACAGAAAACCTCAAGATGATGTCATCATTCCTAAGACCTACCATGCTTGATAATCGCCTCAGATGTGCTTACATTCCTTTGCAGTTTGCAACATAAGAATCACTTACAAAATTTTGCATTATAAACACGAGGAATGTCTTCATCCTGTAGCATGAATACTATGGTAAGGCATCAATGTCCTGAAGTTTCTATCTGTTAAAGGCTGGAAATAACCAAAGTAGCTCAGATGTAATTCAAGTAGAAGAAAATTAATTTCTACAACAAGAGCGTTTAAAACAAAAACAAAAAACAAAGAAGCTCAGAATACAATTACATGCACCTTGAATTTGAATATCTGGAACCAACTTAAGGAGATGCTTATAAGAGTAAAACATATCCACTTTAATTTCTTCAAACACGAAAGAGATCAATGCCATTAAATCACAAAATTCTAGCTTTCACAGTGAAACACATCCAGATTACTACACATCACTATGTTTTTTGAGAATGTACTACACATCACTATAAGCAATTGAAAAAAAGTAATATCCTTTCCGGGTAACCAATGGAACAGATTAGCAATAAACAATCATCAGAGAGAGAGAGAGAGAGAGAGACTCTTATAAAAAAAAAAAAGACAGGAGATAATAGAAAATCTGACTCAGATGTATAACAACTGAGTTGTGTTATCAGTGCTTAGCTTGTTTCAATATTATGAATGAACAAATCATCTATCAACTATCATCTTCAATCTTTACATCGTTAGAAGCATCTGTCCTGGAAAGGAAGTAGTAGCATAATGCAGCTACACTAAAAAGCACATAACACAGGACATGGACATTGCCTATTTACTTTCTCTGCTGCAGAATAATGTCGTGTTAATTTGAGAATGACTTAACCTTGGCGCATCTTCACATTAATTGGAATTTCCTTGTATGACTTAACCTTCTCAGCTGCTCGGCGCAGTGGCCTTATAGATGATCTTTGAAATTCTTGTTCTTCAGATCTTCCCCCATCCTCGTTTTTTACTAATGGACATGTTGAATCACTTTCATGAACCCCATCATTATGCAAAAGAGAAACAGGAAAATTATCATCATTGATCTCAGATAAGTCCTCAGTAACTTTTGTTTCTTTAGTTACTTCTGGCTCTTCAGTTTTAAACCTTGCAGATTGCCTTCTCAAACTTCTATTCAGAAACCACAAAGCACATGTAAATAAAGTGAAAACTCACTGAAAACATGTACTTGCAGAGAGCAATTAAACACACGGTAATAAACCTTTTGTTCTCATTTTTACTCTCAGACAAGTCTTCAGTTGCTTGTAGTTCTTCAGTTTTAGCACTTGCCAATTGCCTTCTCAACCGTCTGTAGGAAACCATAATGCACAATAAAGTGAAAACTCACTGAAAACACATGATTGCGTAAAGTGAATTAAAATACCTTTTATTGTCATCTTTAATCTCAAACGAGTCTTCAGTTGTTTCCTGGTCTTCGGTTTCAAAGATTGCAGATTGTCTTCTCAAGCGTCTATTGGGATTTGGGAACCCATAGATGCACATCAGCACATGTAAAGTGAAATTCCACAGCAAACATGTACAACTAAAGAAAGTAAAGATGGACAAAAGAAAAAAAACCTTTTGTTGTCAGCCTTCTCGTTGTTTTGGACTACTTCAACAATAGGAGGGCCCAATGCTGCATGCAAAGGAAACAATTCTTTCTTGGTCAGTATATGTGAAACAGTTGGTAAAAGGAGGCACCAAAAATTCAAATAGAATGTCTTTTTATTATTATTACCTAGATTTTGTGGTTGGCGTTTCCTGTTCGTATTAAAATGTTCCTTGACAGCTTGTGAGGATTCCCCTGGCTCAACACACTTAGCTGAATGTACCTGAAGTATTGAAATAAATTATGTAAAGATTACATGAGGTTAACAAACATACCACACCTTCCGAATTCATTAAGCAATCACATAGGATATCTGCATAAGTACCTTCTCATTTGTCGTATTTTGATTTCTTACTCGTTTGGCGTTCTCCTACATTACAGGGTTTAGATTTCAGCAACAAAGTCTAATCTGATTACCGTTTGGACTTATACACTGATGAAGTCAAAAGTAGCCAAACTGACCTTTTCCTCCACTTTCCTCACTTTGAGCAAGGCATTTTGGCATCCAAGTGCATGTTGAAGTATCCTTAGCTGAAAAGACACAAGAAATGGTTGTTGATTCATGTCAATTCACTTAAATATAATATAGAAGGTAAAGGGAAATTAGCACTGTTCCAACTTCAGCAGCAGAAACTTAACTTACCCTATCTCGACTTGAAGTGACTTCCTACAAAATTGAAGAAGAATATTAATACAAGAATGGTTGATACAAGTTATCAGTCATCTTGGAATTTCTGAAAAGAAAAAAAATCAACAAATAAAACGTGCTACAGCATACCGCCAACATCTGGCTGTTTGCATGGGCAAGTTGAGAATTCTGTTGCTGTACTTTCTCAAGATGGGATCTCAAGTTCTCTAACTCTGTTCTGCTCAATTCAATGACTTTACTGCCAACTATTAAGGAAAAAGTCCAGACCTAAATCAGAAAACATCTACCAGAGATAAATGCTTAACGAACAAAATCAATCACAAAGGATACTTTCTGTCTGAAAGAAGTTTCATCAGTGCCACATTTTCCTGAGAACAGATTCAAAAACCCCAATTAAGCTCAACCAACTACATAATTACAGATACTTCAGAGATGAACCGAAAGAGTAGAAACTAGGAACACACCTTGGTTAGATTCTCAACATACTTCTTCGTAGTAAGTGAATCGAATTGCTGGTTCACATGCTGGATAGCTTGCTTATTTGGCCGCTGCTGAATGTTACTTATATCACCAAGCGTCTTCCTTGCACTTCCAACTAAACATCCCTTTGCCTTCTTCTCCTTTTTAGTTTTAGTCCCTGACACCAACACCAAATTCATAATCATTCAACACAGCCTAACCTTATAAACTAGCCACATTCCAAATCAGCTGCCCAATAAACCAATACAGAAGTAGAAAAAAGTTTCCGAATTACAGAAAGCTCCCCCAGACTAAGCCAAATAGCTCTACCGGTCAAAGTAACTAAATTTCATTACTTTCCTCTCATTTCCTAAGCAATCAAACACAGTGCATAACTAGACTTTCTATCTCAATCTCCCACAAATTCGTGCCGTATTCAACAGAAACTTAATCCTGAAAACACAAATGGATATCACAAGCTTCTCAGAACCACAACAAACCCTAGCTACATAAAGCCCCAATCAGCACCACAGTTTCGTCAAAAACCCTAACCCCTAAATCCATTCCACAAAATCAAACGCTAATTTCATTCAGTTAACACGAAATTAAGCACGTTCTTGATTTCTATTAACCTAAAAACGACCGAAACGACGAACCAGATATAAGAAAATGAAAAACTAAATTCTTTGAAGAAATCAAAATGAGAGGAATTTTTACCTCCAGCTCCAGCTCCGCTGTTCTCCGATTCATCAAACACGAAAGCGTCCATGGCCAAACCCTAGCTCTCCTCCGCCGGCCGGAGCCTCTCTCTCTAAAATCTCAGTAGCTCTGAGATGTGTGATAGAGAAGCTTAGCGTCGTCGGTGTCGGTGGAAATTGAAATAAGGAGGGAAAGAGAGAGACTACAGTGAGGGTAGAATCGTAAATTTAGGTGAGAGGCTCGGGAGATTCCCAAGCTGATCCTAACCTCTTTTGAAGCCGGTAAGGATGGTCCAGACCTATGGTTTGGCTGATCCTAACCTATCCTCCTTTTTGTGTGGACTTTGGAATGTCTAAAGTGTATTAAGTGGATTATGTTGGGCCTAATCCTAGTTTTGTGATGTTGAGAGTTTTCTTTTGAGACTTTAGGAGTGTGTTTGGATGAGGGAAAAAATGATGGAATTTAATTGAAAGTGAAGATTTCATAATTCCTAAAAGCCAATTCCCTCGTTTGGCATTATCAGATTGGAAATTTTAAATTTCTCTGTGGAAAAAAATGAAGGAATTCATTATTTAAATTCTTCACTTCAATTTCCACCAAAATAGGTGTCATTTACGAATTCCTTTGCAGTATTCAATTTTTATTTCCAAACCAAGACTTCTTTCTATTTTATCTTTTTATTTGTTTTAAACTTTCTTAATTTATTAGACATTTCAAATCCTAAATAGATGCAACTAAACAACAGAAATTGCAATTAATGGAATTTTAGATTGATGGAGTTAAAGATTCCATCATTTATAAATTCCTACGGATTTTATAATTTTCTCATCCAAACGCACCGTAGAAGTTTAAACTTTAGAGTTATAGTGTGTTCGGAGTGTTCCCCATGATTGTAGTTGTTAACTTATTATATGGAGTAATTGTGATTTACTGTTCTTGTGTTTTATATTACGTTGAAGTATATATTTGTTTTCAGTTTCCGATTAAGTGTTTATTGAGTTGATTAATTTTATTTGGTCTAAGTTTGTCATTAATTCTGTAAAATTGTGATAGGTTTAAAAAAAAAAAAAAAAACATCTAGCCCGCCCCACATTTACATATGTCAATGAGAATCGAACTAATGACTTATACAATGTTAGAATAATTTACCAACAAATCACAGCTCACCGATTGGTGATAAGTGAATAAAGAGTTTTTTCATCTGCATAGGATACACATGAAGAGCGAAAATGTTATCTAAACGCGATACCACACTTATACGAAACTAAAGAAAATTTCAGCACTACATCTGTCACTACATCCTCGTCAATACACTTTGGGTCTTTCTAAATGTACCCAGCAATTTATTTATATTCAAAATTTATAATTAAACCCAGCAATTATTCCTAAAATACCCACCCAAACAAATTACATGTACCCAGCAAACTGTATATGCAAATCGCAACCCTTCAAAAAAAAAAAAAACAAATTGCAATAAGGGAGGAAAGATGGGATTACGGCTGTTAATCCTATTATGAAAGGAGGCCTATGAACTCGTTATAATAAGATAGACATCCAGATCCAACAATTACAGTAGCCAAAAGACTTCTTTGTAGTTCTAGCTAAGCGTATGACGTTTTTTCAGTGCATTTCACTACAGCCACCATAGATTGCTACCCATTCTAATATTTGATGCTCATAGTACCTTGATCATGGACATCTTGCAAAAATACATCATAACTTCATTTTGGCCATCCAAGTCGGCTTCCAAATATGAGTCTGGAAGTTGCATCCTTGATTAGCATAAACAATCACCAGTACTTTAGCACTCACTTTTGGATGAAGCTTCAGTTCGACAATGTATTCTCCAAACTCCCGAATCTATGGAAGAGATGTTATTCGCTTGTCGACATCCCTACAGATGAATGAAAGAGCAGAGAATGGAGCGATTAGACAATCATGGATTCATGGGCATGAAAGAACCAAAAAAGTTTCTAAAGCTAAGATTGTTGAATTGGACCATTTCCATACCCTTTTCTTCTCTCAAATACACACCCAATTAAACGAAACCAGCCTCACCTGACCATTACATCAAAACCATTGTCTTGTGGGAAGAGTGATGCTGGTGAAGAACGCTAGGAATTATGGGATTGTTTGTGTTGGGTGCATAGTTTTGTTAAAGATGTGGGTATTTTGGGAAACTTGTTGGGTTGAATTCAATATTTAAAAGCATATTTAAATATCAATTAATTTGCTGGGTGCATTAAGAATTTTGCTGGGTACATTTAGAAACACCCTACACTTTAAGCGAAATAGGCTCTGATACTATACAATCATAGCTCAGTTTATTGTCCACTTTCACTCCGCCTCTATAGTTTGTTTTTTATTTCCACTCCAAAACACGTCTTACTAACTGAATGTGAATTGTACCTATAAAACATTTTAGCTTACTAATGCATCTAGCACCCGTCCAAGCTAGATCGAACAAATTGTATCAAAAATAAAAATACTCAGTTATTGCCCAAGTGTGCAATACGCACAAATGGGGAAGGCATTTGCAAGACATGGTTGGTCATAAAGTCACCTCGTGGGCCAAAGAATCTTAACCTCAATTTGACTCTAGCTTGCTTTATTGTGGCCAACTTGGATAATCAAGACTATTATTGTATAATCGAAATTTTTGGGGATCTATCCCAATTCTCCGAGCATGACATTTTCTTTCCTTGCCTCGTTGGTTTTAGAATCTTCCCACTTCAAAAGGCGGACAGTTTCGACTTTCGATCATCCCACAAAAGGCTTCTATTCGACTATTCCTTCTTTTCCTAACTCAAAAATAATCCATTTCATAAGTTAATCAATTTGTCGTAAAGCTTTGTTTTTGTGTTTTATTATGTGGCTTGGCTTGAAAAGCAGTTTGTTTTCTCCTTAATTTCATGGGAAAGAAGCTTTGTATGAGTCATATATATGCAAAATTGCAAAAGAGAGAGATTTTCAATATTCAAAAGAAGAAAGCTATAAGCCTCAGAAAGCCAGTAATCTTCGGCTTTTCCTTTCTCTATCTCAACACAATGGATCGTACCTTTTCTTCCTATCAAGACAAATACAAGTATTAACTTGCACATTAATCTTTAATTATCCCAAAACCAAAATTGCATTTTTCTTTTTATGATTAAACCCAAAATTGTATCCATACAATAAACATTGATTGAGTACGTCTCAAGCTATATAGTGCAAAGCGTAGCAACGTGGATCAGGCGACGTGGGTCGGACGGATCTTGCCGGACGGTGTTGTACGACGGGGATGGGAGAAGCAGGCTGACTGGCCCGAACTGGTTTGATGGGCCTGGGGTGAATTTCTTGCGGACTACCATGTTGGGCTGCAAATTGTTGGGCTGGGTTTCTGCCCTAGTCCAATGTTTTTATTTGGGCTAGGGTTTAGGACCTAGGCCCAACCCTATGTTTTTTAGTTTTATCTAAATTACAATAATTCCTTGTATTAGGAAACTAGCTAGGCACTGATGTGCACTCTATGTCTCTTTAGCATCTCTGGAGTAGTATCGAATGAGGATATCCGCTCTCTTTACGATCTGAAATGTATAATGAGTGTGTCTATTTCTACGTACCATTGTGGATACTACCACTACCTTCTTGTCTGTCTATGTCCTTAAATGATAGCGGAAGGGTATGTAATGGCCTATTCTGGCTTGTGATGAATATACTATTTTGCCCTATGGGCTTGATTCAAAAAAAAAAAAGCTATATAAGGGTTTTACTTGCATCCAATAAAATGCACATTTGTTTTAATAGTCCTCATCGAACTTTTATTTTAACCCACGAAGGTGGTTTTATGACAAAGGGTTGCAGGCATGAAAACTAAAAAATTTCAACCTTTTTCATGCACTCCCAAGTGTGTGTGTGTGGTATGAGGAATCGTAAACATGAAAGAAACGTTGCTCACTTAGACGTCTATGATTAATGACACAGTATCAATATATATTGTCCTCAATTCAGGTCCAAACATGTTAGGAGAGTGAGATTTTATCCAAAAGATCGACTTGAGTGGTAATAAGAATGATCACGTACCTACTTATCTTTTTTCTTCTGTTCTTTTAACTAGGAATGATGGAAAGTTAGATCTAATAAAATGTAGTACATAGAATAACAGGTGAATGAATGTAGAGAAAATAATCTATATCTTAGGAGTAAGACTAAGAAAGTTCATATAATACATGTGTAATCATCCATTGTCAAATTAGTGATAAATATTTGACCCCATTTTCTTCAGCTACTCTCACTTACATTTCTATCTGCTTGTTATTGGATAGTTTCATGTAAGGTTCTTAGGATGCATGCCCCCTTAGGCTCTTATTATCAACGACAAAGCAATAACGACGTTTTTCCTGTCGAGATCAGCTTAATAACACTATCTCTATACATTGATCACATGCATTTTCTAATCAGCTAAATGTAACATCTGGGGTACACTGCTATGAGTTTTCATTTTAAGTCAACATAATTCCAAGAGGTGATTAAGGTAATGTGAATATGAGTTGAATATTTCCGCAATTTTGGGATTGGAAAAGAAAACGAAAGTAGAATGATAACAACATAATAATGGTTTGTATACGTGTATAAGTAGAAAAATTAAAAGTAGCCTTCCTTGATGTAATTAGATTGAGCTATATTCTATCTTTATAAAAAGAAAAACGTCTTCTCCTATTTGATCACGAAAAGCAATTATTCAAAAGAAGCATTTTCTTTTGCTTGTATATACTATAGCTAAATAGTAAACAAAAATAAATAAGACGATCGAGGACGAAAACCTAACTAAAAAGCTTAGCTTTAAAATTTAAATACGGAATCGGATATAAAGTATGCATTTTCTTCATCTACACTCTTTCTCAGTATAGGATCCTTTACTCATTTTGTCTCTTAAAGTCAGCTTTTTCGAATAAATTTCGTATTATCTCCATCTTTATGACGTAAGATTTTCAATGAAAAATAAAGTTAATTACTTGTGATAAAAATAATTAATTAGCTAGACTTTTTGTTTTCGATGCATGCATGCGCGCATCAGTACTGATCGAGGCCGCTGCACTGGCTGCCCTAGTCGTTATCATAGTTCAAGCTCACTTAACTTGACTCATAATTGTCAATTTGTGAGACCAACATATAACTAATTAATGAAGATAATCCTAAACCCTAGCAATGAAAAGAATTGTTTGTGAAGACACCCGACTAAGTTCATACAAAAGAATCACATACTCAATACTGATTACTGAATGTCGGATGATATTTTCCGAAGTTTAATAGAATTAATTTACGAAATCAGCTTAAAAAAATATATATATGAAAGAAGTTGCCGGCATTCTTTTTTAGAATGAACTCGAGCACGTAGTCTTTTCTGCAGCTAGCATCCATGAGACGTCCAGGTATTAGGTATATATAGCCATCACTGCGAATCATATATGCATGGCTGACTTTGCTCATGTCATCATCTTTCCGATCACCATCTTATCTCTATTCTGCATAGCATTATTCATATATGCACAAAATATATATTTGTATATATTTTTGACCCAATAGATAGGACCTTTGGGCTCCTCACAAGTCACAGCATATATCACATAAGCAACAGCTAGATATATATATTTATCAGCTAGCAATTATTCTTTTTTTTTTTTTTAGAATTAACTAGCAATTATTCAGGGAAAACAAGAGGGTATAAAATATATGTTCCATATTGTATACAAACAATGGTATGAAAATAAAGGGAATCAATCTCTACCGACCTGCTTGAATCTCCATATTTGAAATTGAAAATTGCATTAACAAACAAAACTAGTATTCAGGAGAACAGGTCGGTCCGAGTAATGATAAAATAGTACACATCAATAAATACACCAACCTGCTAGATATATATAGATAATTTTGCAATGCTTGATTTAATAATTCATATACTATATGCATGCATTTTTTCACGGTGTTATTTAGGATCATCAAGAATGTCCAACATGCCAAATATTCCCGGTGTCGAGCTAATTAATCAGCCTATTCCAACATGATTGCAAGGATAGCAAGGCTTTATTCCATGAGTTATATTTTATAATGCAATACTTGAAAGGGAAATATTGTACTGTGTTATTCTTCAGTGTTGATTATACATGTAGCTATAAAATCACTTTGTTTTAGACTTTTATCCAAAAATAATATTAGGCTGAAGAGTAGTGTGTTAATAATTAAGTCGCTGATTCATAGGATTATGCCACCTAATGCTTAGACTCAAACTAAATTTTACTTGCGACGATGTAGTTTTAGATATAAGAGCAACTCCAACAGTTTTTCTATATTTTGATTTTTCTTTATTTTAGAGAAAAATGAGTCTTTTTTGCTCCAACAGATTATTTTATAACTATCCCCATTTTAGGGATGGTGAGGAAAGATAAAACAAAACTTCTTTAATTTACAGCAATCTCTACAATTTTAAGAAATAATTATTAAGATTTTAGAGATTACTGTAAAATAGAGAATCTATTAGAGCAACTCCAACAGTTTCCCTATCATTTCTGTATTATAGGGAAGTAAAAGTCAAAGCTTTAGCCTTTTTTTCTTCTCCAACTCCAACAAATTCTCTATTTTACAGTAATCTCTAAAATTTCCATAATTCTTTCTTAAATTTTAGAGATTGCTGTAAATTTAGGGAATTTGATTTTCTCTTTCCTCATTATCTCTAAAATAGGGATAGTTATAGGAAATCTGTTGGAGCAAAAGAGGCTCATTTTTCCCCAAAATAGGGAAAAATCAAAATATAGGGAATCTGTTGGAGTTGCTCTTAGAGTTGGAGAAGAAAAATTATGGAAAGCTTTGACTTTTGCTTCCCTATAATAAAAAAATTATAGAGAAACTGTTGGAGTTGCTCTAAGTACAAAATTAAATTTAACTTTGCACTTTCTAGAAAAACAAGACATTTAGCCTAGTTTGACTCCGAGGTGATTGTGAGATTGTGACTTATAAAATAATTTAAGCAGCTATTTCTGTTTGGTAAAACAAAAGCCAGCAACTTAAAGTGCAATCTCACACTTTCCTATGCAACTTATGGAAGCTGCAAATACCATGCTTCTATAAGCTGGGCTTTTAAAAGATGATTGACTTTGGTCATTTTATGCACTCCCAACATTTGTATTAAAGTTTACCAAACACTTAAACACTACTTTTTGTACTCACAACACTTTTAAAAGCATATTTTGCCAAGCGCTCAGCCACTTAATTTGTAAGCCGATTATTCTCCCAGCACAACTAAAATTGATTATTTAAAAAGCACAGCTACACCAAACTAGGCCTTAGTTTGCTTAATGTGTGAATTCATGACTACAAAAGACTTTTCAAATCTTCTTAATCTTTAGTAGATTAATTTCACAAAGACCTGTGAAGAACTAATTACGATCGATGGTGTAGGATTGTCTACAAGTTGCCGGGTTGTTCTTGTTCCAAAGCAGTAAAGAGGCACATAGCTGGGAAGAAGGTTGAAGGCAGGAGCATGAGGGAGCTATATAGTCACTGGAAGTGGCATAAAGTGGCTCACCATACACCAATTCAGACAATTCCAATGCATTGCCCATTGACTGTACCTATCAAGCTCATTCCTTTCGATAAGGACTGGCATTTTCAATACGTTGTACAAAGAAATTTGTTATTGATGCAGTTGTTGTTCATCTTATATTTGGGGTTGTCTAATTTGGATGATCCAGTTGAATTTTATGAGTTGCTCATTTTTGATTTTGATGAAATAGTTGAGGCAATTAGACCCTGCACTTTGTAACAACTATAACTAATCATAAATTCACGTTAGTAAGTTGTGCTTATGTGGATTCATTTGTGATTTTTTTGTTAGATGTAACTGTATGGTGCTATCTGTTATGCCAGATGGCAATATCTGTTGAAGATTGGAGTCGGTTAAACAGGGAAGTTATTAATCTGGTATATATAAAAAGGGAGGTTACCCTTTCAAACAAAAAAAAAAAAGGGAGGTTACTGGTTCCATTTTATGTGTGAATAAGAGAGTGAACTTAGCGAAGAAGTGAGAGATCATTGTAATTAAGAGATAAAGAGAGATTGTTGTAATTGAGAGATAAAGAAAGAGAGAAAAGAGTGTGATTGTTTGTAATATGATTGTGTTCTGAGTTTATATTGATCATTACTAGAAGTTCTTTCATTGTGTTCCTCAAGTTTTTCATATGATGTGCTAGTATTCTATCATGGTATCAGAGCGGGTTATCTCACGTGTGCATGCCTCACGGCCACATGGGCTCCACGTCACCCAAAGTTGTTCACGTGTATGGATTGAAAATTTGCCACACGTGCGGGGGCGTGTTGAGAATATATACATCCCACATGGGAAAAATGAGACCTTACCTATGGGTTTATAAGGTTTTGGTATAAATTGTGTCGATACAAGGTGAATGAGAGTGGTTTGTCAATTGTTAGATCTAAAAAGGGATAATTCCACAAATGGTCACTCAATTATGACTTATTCGACACTTTGGTCATTCAAGTTTCAAATATATCACTTTGGTCATTCAACTATTACACTGTCAATCACTTTAGTCACCCAATGGGCATTTTATCTCACTTTGATCACTTTTTCCAATCATTCTAATACATATTTATTAATTTTTCACAATTCATTTATCAAGGAAAAGATTTCAAGATATCTTTTTTCTTATGGTCGTCCGGCTGCTTCTCTTTTAGGAAAGGGACACCGCACTTTATAACTGCAGGGCGACTCCGCTTTCACTTGACCATAACAAAATTACTGAAAACTGCAATCTTGATTACCTCCTAATCACACCAAATGCATAGAGAGTTGTTGCCCACACCTGAAGGAGGTTTATAAGTTAGAACTTAGAACAAGAACATTCATACCTTTCAGCAAAGAATCTTAATCCGCAGGCAAATCCAGTTTTAGAGAACAAGAAAGAGTAGTAAAGAAATAAGGGTCTTTTAGCATTTTGGATAAGCTATTCCCCTTTTCTTTCTAAATTTTTCACCTTTTGCAACAATTTATATCAATCCCTAAATTAAGGTACAAGGTAAGAATGTGAGTGACTGAAAGTGTGTGCAAGGGAAACTTAGAGAGAGAGAGAGAGAGACTCATTATCTCTCCTACTCCTCCTCAACTCGAGGCCAAAGCTATTGCTGAGCCGCAACCCAGCCTACCCAATCTTCTTCATGTCCCTATGCAGAAAAGTACCCCAAATTTTCCCTATATAAATTATTGCAACTCTCATTATTATAATCCTGGTTTATTTGTGTAAACCCACCTCACATTTTCCCAATTTTGCAGCTTCCTAAGTTTGTTGGTGTTGTTTTACTGGGTGGGTGGCCATTGAAGAAGCAAAGACATTAGTGTCAAAGAAGAGTCTTTTCTACAGAGGAAGAAGAGGCATAAAGACACCAACAACAAACACCCTTTGCCTCTTCCCCTCATTATTGTCTCTTCAAGGATGCTTCCTACCACCTGCATTCTCTTAATATGCCTCTTGAGCTCTCTCTGTTCCCTCACCTTAGCTTCTCTAAACCTCAACCTCACCCTCCCTCATCAACACCCCTACCCTGAAGCTGTGGCTCAAGAAGTACAAAGGTAAGGAGTCCCAAACCATTTATGCCCAAAACCCAGATGTTTTGCTTCTTTTTGAGTTTTGCAAATTGGGTTGCTGCCATTTTCAACTATGAGGTCCTCAACAGCTCAGATCGCTGTCTGGGTTTTCCACATTTCAGATTTAATGCCATGGGCCATTGTGTTTCTAAAGCACTAAATCAAAAATATCTTCAAAGCTCTGATCTTTTCGTCCATTGTTCATGCATTTCGATCTTTAACCACCCAAAATCTCATCTGGGTTTTGCTTCTTTACCAGTTTTACAAAAAGCATTGCCTCCATTTTCAATTATTAGGTCATCCGCAGCTCAAATCGCTTTCTGCCTCTTGCACATTTCAGTGTTGATGCCCTGGGCCACTCTGCTTTTGAAACGCACTCAACACAATTTTTTTTTTTTTTAAAAAAAAAGATCCCAACTAGATTTCCTCACTTCATCTCGTTTTCTCCATTAATCAACCATTTCAATCTTCCCCCACAAAAAATTTGACCCCAGCATCTCCAATTTCATCTACATTATCCCCATTCCCCTCACTCCACTCTGTTTTCCTCTGTTTCTTACTCTGTTCTTTTTTCACAGGAGAGTCAATGCCTCCCTTTCCCGGCGCGAAATGCTGTCCCTCAAGGACCAGCAATGCGCCGTCGGCAACCCCATCGACGACTGCTGGCGCTGCGGCTCCAACTGGGCCGACGACCGCCAGAAGCTCGCCGACTGCGGCATCGGGTTCGGCCAAGACGCCATGGGCGGCAAAGGCGGCCAGATCTACATCGTCACCGACTCCTCCGACCGCGACCCCGCCAACCCAACTCCGGGCACTCTCCGCCACGCCGTGATCCAAACCGAGCCCCTCTGGATCATCTTCTCCGCCGACATGACCATCAAGCTCAAAGTCGAGCTCATCGTCAACAGCTTCAAGACCATCGACGGCCGCGGCGCCAGCGTCCACGTCACCGGCGGCGGATGCATAACCCTCCAGTACGTCTCCAACATCATCATCCACAACATTCACGTCCACCACTGCAAGCCCGCCGGCAACACCAACATCGCCTCCAGCCCCACCCACGTCGGCTGGCGCGGGAAGTCCGACGGCGACGGCATCTCCCTCTTCAGCGCCCGCAAAATTTGGATCGACCACTGCTCCCTGTCGTACTGCGCCGACGGACTCATCGACGCCATAATGGGGTCCACCGGGATCACGATTTCCAACAACCACTTTGCGCACCACGACGAGGTGATGCTTCTCGGCCACAACGATAAGTACTCGCCGGACACCGGGATGCAGGTGACGATTGCGTTCAACCACTTCGGGGAGGCGCTGGTGCAGCGTATGCCTCGGTGCAGGCTCGGGTATATTCACGTGGTGAACAATGACTTCACGCAGTGGGAGATGTACGCCATCGGCGGCAGCGCCAACCCCACCATTAACAGCCAGGGCAATCGGTACACTGCTCCGGTGAACCAGAACGCCAAGGAGGTAAAATCGTAATTTTACTTCACTTACCTTTGGTTTGGAATTAACGAACGCTTTTTGACGTATGTCAGAGACCGGATTCCCCATGTGATCCCCTCGTTCTCACTCGCTCTCGGCGGCGCGTGTTGTTCACGCGCACCATCTGGGCCTTTTCTTTCGTTTTTGACATGGTCCGAAATAGTTATTGGATAAAATGGGTGTGCATTATTACATTATCGGTGTTGTTATTGGTGGCGCTTTTTCTCTCTCGCGCTTCCGAGTCGACCTTATTCGTGACAATGACCCTAAACACTAGTTATGAAATGGGGCTGTGATGTTTCTTTTTTGTGTTCGGGGTCCAATGGCGGCGCGTGGAGTTGATTTTCACGCGCTTTTAGGTTGAAAATTGAAAGGACATTGAATAAATAAAAAATGGCGCTAGTGACAGAGACTTTAGTCTGTAGTGGCTGACAGGGAGCATTTTTTATAGCTGTATATTTTTGACACGACTTGGTGGCCGTTGAGAGTAGTGACTAGTGACTTAGTGAGTGAGTTTTACTGACCATGAGCTGTGAACAACACAGGTGACAAAGCGCGTGGACACGAACGAAGGGGATTGGGCGGACTGGAACTGGAGAACGGAGGGGGACATAATGGTAAATGGAGCCTTCTTCGTGCCATCAGGTGCGGGCATGAGCACCCAGTACGCTAAGGCCTCAAGCCTCGAGCCCAAGTCGGTGGGTCTCATTGACCGCCTCACCGTCACCGCCGGTGTCTTCGGCGACCCAAGGTATGTTCTTTGCTTTTACGATTCTGCCCCCTCCAACTGTATTACCTGTCGCGTCCTAACTGTCATATTGAGCGCAAATCTAATTCTAATTCTAATAAAAAAGATTGATTCTTTAGGGACTTTAGGACACACTGTGCTGGATTTTAGCAATAAAATAGGCGTGAAGAGTGAAAAGATGGTAGCTTTTTTCATGGGTTCACGTGATGAACATATGTGCTGACACTGCAGCCTTACAGTTCTCACTGGTGCTAGTCTAGTCTTTTTTGTCTTTCCAGTTATGCTTTGTCCATTCTTATATAAATCTGTGTTTTATTTTCTTTTCTTTGTTCTAATTTTAAATTTATGATCTTGGGATTAGATTAAGTATATCCCACCCATTATTTGTTTATAGCATTTGGTTGTTTCTTTGTGTGTTTGTTTGTTGTGGTTTGACTAATTTGACCCCCTGCCTGGATGGACTGAAAAATCACCTTAAAAAATGGGGCAAAGGATGTGGAAAACAGAGAGCTTCAGCTCCAGCCTAGATTACTATTATAGATAATGGGGTTTATAGTATAATACCTACCCTGAATGTCACATTTGCCCATTGTGTTTGATGGGAGTGTAGCTCAGAGTAGGGTTGTACAAGGGGTAGGTTTGTCTTTGTGGCGTGGGAGATTGCCATTGTCGACAGTGTTTAGGGAGTTTGTGATGTGATACAAGGAGTGCATGGGTGTGTAAACTGTAAAGAGAAAAGGTTGAAAAAGTTGCAAGTAGGGCTTCTTGTGGGGGGGGGGGGGGGGGGGGGAATGGCTGGTACTGTAGTCTGTAGGATAGTGTAGGAGGGGAGATAGGGACCCTACCCCAGGTCATGGATTGGTGTGTTTTTTGCATTGGGAAGGTGACTCAGTTTTTATTCCCCAGCATTTGCTTTTTTCAAGCCAGTAAGTGTGGGGTCCTTTTTTGCAATTTTTCAGAAATATGTGGGCCCCAACTCGCGCAGATAGATATTTTATATTGAACTAGACAACTTGCCCATGCTTGGACCAAGGGCTTTACTGACCTAGTTGGTGTCTCCCCAAGTGAGTTAACATTTTATACTATCCATGGGTCACGGGTCATGGGTCAAGGGATTGTGGGTTACAAACAGATCCAATTTGGTTGTATTGGGGTTAAGGTGTGGGGAGTTCCTAAGCTTGGCACCACTGTTTTGTAAGTTTTCCTAAAGGTGGAGTAAATCTTAAGCTGGAAAAGAAAGAGACTTTGATTCAATCTCTGGATATTATTTTGTTGTTCTTATTCCTGAACTTGCTGGATAGTGACAGTATGCTTCCCATGCATGCAGTTCATTTAAGTGGAAGCTCCCAACAGATAGATAGATATGTTGTTTTTTCATAACCAAACACACTCTGGGAAACTCATCTACAAACTGGTAGTGCATACAGGGTCTCCAGCTGTTTTTGTACACTTTCAGATAGAGATCGTTTCTCAATCTGTCAAAGTTTTCGATATATTTCTCATCTCACTTTTCCCTGGTTGTTCCGCTACCAATGTTTACCAATCCTTTCATCTTAAAATGGCAAATCCAACTCTAGCAATTTGAAAAAAGGTTTGCCAAATTAAGTGAGCTCACCCCATGTTACCCTCTCTTATCCCATGTGAGACCAACTCCTTCCCAAATTAAAATTCCATTACTAAGTTCATTTATTTTCCAGTGCTAATGAGGGTCGTCTTCATGCAGGCAAGTATAACTGTTCGGAACAAGCTCTTTGTCATGGGATCTTAATCTGTTGCAACTTCATTTTCAGTTCCATTATTTTACGCGGATTCTTCTGCTAAATCACATGTCATCGTTCATGTCTCTATGCAATTCATTAACTTTATTAATTTAGTATTGTCATTGTGTAGGGACAGTAGTAGGAGCGAATCATACCCTGGATACAGCGGCGGTGGGACCGTAACCGATGGTACCACCAACACCGGCAGTGGAGGGTCCAGCGGCGGTGACGACTATTTTGGAATGATATTCGGGAACAGTGCTCAACCATCATCATCTTCAAACGCAATCTTGTTGGCTCTTCTAATTATCTTAATTTTGTATGTTACCACCAGCCATGGTGGTGTATTATCATTACCATTATTCTTAACATTATTATTATAACACTCGATTCAACGGAAATATCATTATTAGACAAAGGAAAAGAACTTTCTCCATTAGTTTGATTGCTTGGTTGGTGCCCATATGCTTTACATAACTACATTATAGGTTCTTAACTTCGTACGATCGACTCATAGCTTTTAGCTCTTTTCAGGGTTTAATCACTACACAGGTATTGGATCTTGACTTTCATGCAAAATCGACTTGGAAAGCTTATGTTCTAGGGTGTCTAATTGGTTCAGTTTTGGGTAGGCAAACGTGGATATGTTGAAAAAGATATACGGAGGAAAAGTTTTGTGGAGAGAATCTAGGAATAGGATATGGTTGGCTGATAAGCCTGATATGGCCATTTCGGATGGAATGTCAAATTCATAGCCTTCGCTATTTGATTTCTTATGCATCGACCGTTTTCGTTGATTTTTAGTGCCTTTATTATATGTGGTTAACATGGCATGTCTCTCAGTGTCGTAGAAAATTGTTGTTGTTTTGCTCTTTGAATATCTCGCTTGTGAGAGGCCAGTTCTTCTTTCATACCAAGTTCTGATTAGCTTCCAGGTCCTCATCTTCTTTCATACCAAGTTCTGATTAGCTTCCAGGTCCTCTTCTATCTTGTCAAACACAAGCAAACAGAAGAAACGAATAGTTCACTGGTAGAACATAAGAGTCCGGTTCTTGTCATCGCTCGTATCGATCGTAGATTATGATGCATCTGCCAGCATTGTCAATGATAGTACAGTACGAAAGCGGACTTGTTCCCTATCTGATCATCACCTAAGGCCGCGACTTTGCAAAATCTATCCATCTCTCGAATACCCTTATATGTGTATCGAGAAAGCTATGAAGATTGCCTGGTCAGAAACAAGAAATAGTATCTGAGAGAGGGGTGGTAGATGACTCCCCACAAACAGTAGTAGGGGGCCTAGCAGCTTGCATAACATAGGTGGGAATGGAAGAAGTTACAGACTGGATCAAGGTTAGTCTTCCGGCCATGGATAAACCTTTGCTCTTCCAGGACGCCACCGTAATTCTGCTGATCCCAAGGACTCCATCTCCATCATCGCATATGGGAATATAGAGAGTATTCGTGTATTTAAGTAGAAGAATAGTCACTTGGTATATATGTATAAAGAAACCTAACAAATAGACTTTTCGAATTAGAAAATATTGTAGAGCAACCCAACAAGAATCCCTCGCTTGACAAATTGAAGGCAACCAAATCCAGAAGACATTTATAAACTAATCAGGAAAACAAAACATCAATATCTATATTACACCTTGCTACAATATCTATATTTTCTCCGTCTCAAGTTCCAAGTTATGGCCTTGATAGGAATTCGATATTGGAACAAGTTTGGGGAAAAAATAGCCACCGAGGTGGAAAATTTTGCTATTTCTGTCATATATTTAATTAATTAACCAAAACCATATCCTCTGCCCCTGCAGTTGCGGCGACTGCCTCTATTTTCTTCCATGTCAATTCTCGTTGCTCTTCCAATACTCTAGCCCTGGTTACTTTCTCTACGTATTGCTCCTGGCACTCTTCAAACAATTCGGAATCCATTTCCTGGAATATCTTTCGCACATTGGCTGTCAGATCGTGTATACCCTGGTTCCAGTGACCTTGCGTGTTCTTCTCTAACGCGTCAAAGAGTAATGGTAATATCACATTCCGGTTCTGAGCTATTAAATTTACAACGTGCTCGCTGTTCCACAAGTATAGAGCTTGTTGGGCAACCTGCCAAGGAACTATATATTAGAAACACTATTCAAATAGAATTAAAGTACAACAACATTTTTATTATACTTTCAAAATCATGGCTAAGAAGAGATTTTGTTGCATGATGTCTCAAGGAAGATGCACAAGTACATTAGATTTCAACAACAGAATAAGCAGTGGTACAGCAAAACTTTAACTTATCCACTAGAGATGCATCCACTAAAGATGAGAGAACAATGTGATAGCTAGACACTGCCAAGCAGTAGTACAGCAAAGCTTTAACTTATCCACTTGACATATAACCACTAGAGATGAGAGAACACTGTGAAAGCTAGATACTGCCAAGCAGAAAAACCATGGTTGAAACCACACTCAGTACACAAAGCTATTTGATGGTGGCTAACCCTCTCCGCGGGTAAGAGCTATCCTGATTCAAATAAAAGTTTTACAAGCGCTGACATTAAAGCAAAAATGACATCCCAAACAACCTATCTTCATTGGTCTATTCACTTACCAGCTTTCATGCTGAACTGCAAGATCGAGGCAAACTCAAAAAGAAGGTTGCTCTTTTTTTTTTTTTTACCAACTTGCCAATGTAGATGCAATTAAGCATTTACAACTACCTCAAAACCTTTTTCTTTATCAATTACTATAGTTGTAACAAACTTGCCATATGGAGAGACAACTGAGTCTTAAAGACTACTCAAAGAACTTGTCATGAACTAATTCCACTTACTAACAGTAGCATGTTTATTGCTTCTTATCAGACAGTTCCTCATATCAGAAGGGATCACCAAGCAGTAGTAACGTCGTATACAGCCAGCAAAGTAAACACAATAACAATGCATAGACTACTTAAGTCTGTTGTCCAAAAGAGAGGCATAGAAACATCAAAACAAAATTTAACAATTCTTTTGACAAATGGCCGAACATAAGCATTCAGACCAACTTGGAATAGCATACCAGTCATAGGAATTGGCCACTTAAGGACAATGTACAGGTCATTGGCATTAGTTATTCATTAGCAACATAGTCTTTACAAAATTACATTTACATGAATTCATTCCCATCATGTTAAGCAGTCTTACAGTAACAATGGAAGGGAGAGAGAAAACCCTCCAAGTAGAAGTAATCAAATACACTAGACAGGGAGTTCCGCATCAGCTTATAAACTTATTTCATCTTGACAGATGTAACAAACTAATGATACGTTTTCATCATATAATTCCTTTTCACAAAATAATGCTTAAAGGATTACTGGAGAAAACAACAAGAACATCAAAATTTAGCAAAATCACACCCTATCTTAAAGATGCCTTGCAAATGCACAAATAATCTAACAGTACTACCAACAAAAACACATGCATATAACACATTGTATTCACCTGGAAATGCGCGCTAGTCAGGCATCGTCCAATCTGTCTAAAGAGTGGCAGCATACACCTCTGGAACTCCGAAGCCGGAGTAGCCTCCAAAACCTCTTCCAACTCTGCAAGAAACAGAACCTCCTTCTGACAATTAGTAACCGGCCAATACTTCAACAACCCTCTGATCACCAATTCCGCAAGATGATAATCCTTATCAACAAACTGTATAATACAATAGGCCAACTGGTGATGATATGCCCAAAACCCCTTGGGTTTATGCAGAGGAATAAGTGCCCTGACCAGGAACAACTTATGCTCCTCTTTCATTGGCAAAGCAAACCCATTTATAATACTCCCCAAAATCTCCAACAACTCCCCAATCCCACAATGCCTCTGCGTCTCGAAAATAAACCTATAGAACACATTGTTCATGGCCTTCCTTATAAACGGTCTGTGCACCATGAACTTGCCATATATCCTATGCAGAAGCGTTTTCAGATAGTCTCGTTCCCTCGGGTCTTCGGAATCGAAGAGCTCCATTAACCTCAGCACAAAGATATGATCAATGAAGCGCTTGGCCAATTTGGCGTCGGTTTCGGAGGAAGCAATGTACCTCAGCAGAAGCTCGTAGACGATTTGGAGGTGCGGCCACGAGGGCTCCGTGTAGGGCTCGTCGTCGTCGCCGAGGTCGGCGGAGTCGGAGGCCGGAGGGAGGCAGCGGAAGAGGTTGACGGAGACCATGCGGATGAAGTCTTCCTGCAATTGAGGGGTGAGGAGTTTGGGGCAGCCGGAGGAGTCGATGAAGTCGACGAGCTCGAGTAGGGTTTGGCGCTTGAGCTCGATTTCGCGGGCCCACTTGCCGGAGTTGGAGAAGTCGCAGAGGAAGGAGCAGAGGCGGAGCTTGCGGAGGAAGAGGGATGCGCGGTCGGAAAAGGCGACGTTTTGGAAGAGGGGGAGGGGTTCCATTGGGTTCGGAGCGGCGGGGGGTTGCGGGTCGGGTTTGGAGTCGGAAGGGTCGTCGGGCTTGGAGGGTTTGCGGTGGCCGCGTTTGATGATTTTGGTGAGCATGGAATGGAAAAACCCTAGAGGGAATCGGAGAGAAGGATGAAGAAAAAAGATGGGTTTTTTTTTTAGTGGGAATAGGAAAAAGAGAGAGACTTGGAGATCATTATGAGAGAATATTGCAGAAAATAGAGGGGAGAGAGAGAGAGAGTTGTGGACAGAAATGGAAAGTTTTCGACTTTCTGTTCAAAAAGTTGAAGACTATTTTTGTAGTAGCTCTCACTCATCTGCAGCAACTGTCAGTTACTTTTACCCTATTCTAAAGCTTGGCTATTTTGAGCACCAAGTAGACTGACATACATAACCAAAAAGAATAGTAATGTCTACTTGGCTAATGTAAAAAAAAAAAAAAAAAACAGATCACTAAGCAAACTAAGAAGTGGATACTTGGATCAGAATGCCTAGGACTTCACAACTCAAAAGAGCATTATACTAGTTCATTAGATCAAACAGTTGAGCATCCATAACTGCAGACTTCTACTCTGACTCTGTACCTAATGATAGAAGAGTCGGAAGCATATGCTCAGAGTTCTTCACAAAAAGACCAGGATCTGGGTTCAAAAAGATGCAGCAAGATAAATATTAACTACTGTCATCAGATTCAGGGATTAGGGCCCTATTATCTGTGCATTAGAGCAAAAGAAATATATCTACAGGCACTGAACCATTCATTGGTTTACTTTGGAAAATTTGAAGAGTTATCACCACCCTCCGCTGCCACTTCCACCATCTTTCTTACCCCAAGCACTTGCTGATGGCTTGCTCCAAGGATCAGCAGGCTTTGCTTCACCACTAGCTCCGCCACTTCCGCCATCTCCCTTACCCCAAGCACTTGCTGATGGCTTGCTCCATGGATCAGCAGGCTTTGCTTCACCACCAGCTCCGCCACTTCCACCATCTCCCTTACCCCAGGAGCTTCCTGTACCCCAAGTGCTTGCTGCTGGTTTTGCTTCACCACTAGCTCTGCCACTTCCACCATCCCCCTTACCCCAAGAGCTTGCTGCTGGTTTTGCTTCACCACCAGCTCCGCCACTTCCACCATTTGTACCCCAAGAGCTTGCTGCTGGTTTTGCTTCACCACTAGCTCTGCCACTTCCACCATCTGCCTTACCCCAAGAGCTTCCTGTACCCCAAGTGCTTGCTGCTGGTTTTGCTTCATCACCATGTCCGCCACTTCCACCATCCCCCTTACCCCAAGAGCTTGCTGCTGGTTTTGCTTCATCACCATGTCCGCCACTTCCACCATCCCCCTTACCCCAAGAGCTTGCTGCTGGTTTTGCTTCACCACCAGCTCCGCCACTTCCACCATTTGTACCCCAAGAGCTTCCTGTACCCCAAGAGCTTGCTGCTGGTTTTGGTCCACCGCTGCCACTTCCACCTTCTCCAGTACCCCAAGCACGCTTGCTCCATGAATCAGTGGCCTTTGCTCCACCATCTGTGGTACCCCAAGAGCTTGCTGCTGGTTTTGCTCCATCACCGCCACTTCCACCATCTCCAGTACCCCAAGCACGCTTGCTCCATGAATCAGTGGACTTTGCTCCACCACCGAAGTTGCCATAGCTACCACCTCCCTGAGAGCAGTCCCTAGCCATGTGTCCAGACTCACCACACTTGAAACAGTTCCCACTTCCAGCCCCTCTACCACCGCCGCCCTGAGGACACTCCCTAGACATGTGTCCAGACTCACCACACTTGTAACAGTTCCCACCCCCACTCCCTCTACCACCACCGCCGCCCTGAGGGCACTCCCTAGACATGTGTCCAGACTCACCACACTTGTAACAGTTCCCACCTCCAGCCCCTCTACCACCACCGCCGCCCTGAGGGCACTCCCTAGACATGTGTCCAGACTCACCACACTTGTAACAGTTCCCACCTCCAGCCCCTCTACCACCACCGCCGCCCTGAGGGCACTCTCTTGACATATGTCCAGACTCACCGCACTTGAAACAGTTACCACCTCCTGCCCCTCTACCACCACCGCCGCCCTGAGGGCACTCCCTTGACATATGTCCAGATTCACCGCACTTGAAACAGTTACCACCTCCACCCCCTCTACCACCACCTCCGCCCTGAGGGCACTCCCTAGACATGTGTCCAGATTCACCACACTTGTAACAGTTCCCCCCTCTACCACCACCACCACCACCCTGAGGGCACTCCCTAGACATGTGTCCAGACTCACCGCACTTGAAACAATTCCCACCTCCACCCCCTCTACCACCACCACCACCCTGAGGGCACTCCCTAGACATGTGTCCAGACTCACCGCACTTGAAACAGTTCCCACCTCCACTCCCTCTACCACCACCGCCACCCTGAGGACACTCCCTAGACATGTGTCCAGACTCACCACACTTAAAACAGTTCCCACCTCCACCCCCTCTACCACCACCACCATCGCCACCATAGCCACCACCAGACCCTTGATCCCCACCTTTACTCCAAGAACCTCCAGCAGGCTTATTCCAAGTAGAACCTCCATCTTGTTTATTCCAGGTAGAACCTCCATCTTCCTTGATCCACGAAGCATTTTTATTGTCATCTATACCACTTGGTTTCTTCCAACTGTCTTTAGGATTCTCATTACCCGATATGCCTTGAGCTTTTGCCCAGCCACCTGCATTACCCCAGCTCCCAGTCTGATTCTCTACTGAAGGCGTTGAACTTTTCCACCCTGCATCACCAGTACTTGATCCCTCTTTAGTGCTCCAATCGGCTTGCTTGCCCCATGAGGATCCTCCAGTTTGTTTACTCCAAGAACCTTCAGCTGGCTTATTCCAAGCAGAACCTTTGTCACCACTATCATCTGCAACACTTGGTTTTTGACTACCATTACCGCCCCAGACGGAACCTTGATCCTTGTTATCTGCTGCTGCTGCAACACCCCAGGACGAATTACTAGCAGGTTCTGATGCTTTTTTCCAACTATCTGACGCAGTGCCGTCACATCCAGTCTTAGCACCCCAGCCAGTACCTTGATCCTTCTTATCTATTGCTGCCGCAACACCCCAGGATGAATTACTAGCAGGTTCTGATGCTTTTTTCCAACTATCTGATGCAGTGCCGTCACATCCAGTCTTAGCACCCCAGCCAGTACCTTGATCCTTCTTATCTATTGCTGCCGCAACACCCCAGGATGAACTAGCAGGCGCTGATGCTTTTTGCCAAGTATCCGACGAAGTGCTGTCACCTCCAACTTTAGCGCCCCAAGAGTCACTTTTTCCCCAGCCAGTACCTTGATCCTTGTTATCTACTGCTGCTGCAACACCCCAGGATGAACTGGCAGGTTCTGATGCTTTTTGCAAAGTATCTGACAGACTGCTGTCACCTCCAACTTTAGCGCCCCAAGAGTTGCTTTTTCCCCAGCCAGTAACTTGATCCTTGTTTTCTGCTGCTGCAACACCCCAGGATGAGTTGTTATTTGGAGCCATGTTCCTCTCCCAAGAACTATCCTCTACATCCACAGGTTATGACAGGAAATAAATGAACATCTCCGGACAAGGGTTAAACTTATCATTAAAGGCATTGCCTTTTTGAAACTTGGAGAACTGAAAATTACCTTTTTTAGCACCATTTCCATCAGATTCAAAAGGATTCGCAGAGCTGGACTCAGGCTGAAGCTGGAAGCATCAAAAGACTCGCTGATTAGGTTACAGACCAAATACATACACATATAGATGATTTTGTTTGTTGTAGGTAGGGAGGGAGGGAGAGAGAGAGAATTGTGTCTGATCAAGACTTACCGAATTTCCCGAGGCAGAGAAACTAGGCCAAGCATTCCTGCAAGGAAGTGGTCATTTAATACTTTCAGAGTCGAAGTAATCAAACAAAGTATACAGAACTAGGTCTGGATGGGTATCGCTACACTGAGTAGAGTTGAAGCACTTTTCAAGATGTAGTCATTTGTCTATTTACCAATGTGGCTTTATCCATGAAAAATTGAAGCACTTACCCACAAATGAGACATTCAACATACATGAAGACTAATATTAATTAAATAATAAGGTTGATTTTAAAACATCAAAATAAACACACACACAAAATATTAAAAAAAATACATTGAATTGCTTTGAGATATATCATCTGAATGAGCAGTTGCTGCAACCATTTGTCAAGAACAGTTTTGAATATAATAGAAAGTCAAGTGTTCAAAGGGTATCCCCACAGCCACCAGTAATTTCTTCTACTTACCTACGTAATTAGTGTATGAACATTTGCAAGGCACAAAGAATTTTGCAGGAGTTCCAATAACGAGTGTATTATGTTGGGATCTTAATGTTTTATCATCCAAAACTACTTTATATCATCTAGTTACTTAACTTATGGCGTAGATATTTGAACACAAAAGAATTATGCCTGACTTCGGTTAACAATTCTAAGGAAATATTGAGATCCTTGAGAAAAACTAGTACATCCACATTTCTTATTTAAATCCCAACCAATCAAATATAAGGCATTCAATTACTGATTAATATTGTGCATAAAGATATTGGGTGCATAAAAGGTATCAAAAAAAAATATTATATATATATTGAGCGCATTAGTCGACAGGACCAGAATGTTACCTTTCACCAGATGACCCTCCAGCATTCCACCCATCACCCCCGGCTGATGTCCCAGCTCCATCTGTCCAATCTGCAAGTACAACAACCACATCAATTCTCATAAACATACATCTTGAAGAGTAAAAAAAAAAAAAAATTGAATGTGAAAAGGACTAGGAGACAAAGAGACAATATAGCATTCTGAGATTAAACTGTCATTCTGATCCATTCTATTAGATTTTGATTTTATTGAGTGGTCGAGATTCACAGTTAGACAGCATAGCATGTCAGACTGTCTTCAAGAAAACAGTGTCCTATAACTAGCTCAAATTGAAATAGCAAATCAGTTGAAGCAGAGAACTTCTTTCCAAGAGATTCACACCTTTAGAGCCTCCTTCAGTTCCAAGTAAATCAAATGGTTTAAGAGAGCTGGACTCCGGATCCTCACTAACAGGAGAAAGATTACATCAGTAAACTTATTGAAAAGACGGTAGGTAACCAACATCTTGATATAAATGATTCATTGAATGTAAGAAGTACCTAAGCATGGCAGCGCTCTTTACACGAACCTCTGTAAGATGCTCAGCTTTAACTGCAGAACGTTGACAAACAAAAAATGATAACAGCAATAGATTCACATTCATTGGATCAATCAACCAAAATACACTTGGCATTAAATTGAGATTGACTAACCTGTAAGAACCCTTTGCTGAGAATCAAGCTTAACTGTAATATCAGAACGGCGTATGGCCAAGACACGACAGAGGTATCCCTTTAATGGACCAACACGAATTCTTAAAGTTTGACCGATTGAGAACATTCCGTCAGTATCGCCCTGATTGACTGCAGCCCAAAAAACTTATCAGCCTGACTCACAAACCTTGATATAACAGTAGAGAACTTACAATACTAAAAACTCATACATACAGTTATTCTCCCTTCCTAGCCAAGGCTTCTTTGGCGATAGAGGGGATTTAGGTGATGATGTGAAATCTTCAAAACCGAAAGCACCCGAATCCCCATCCTGAATGTAGAAAAGAATATCATCGTTAGTATACTCATACTAACATAGAATAGACAAAAGACTATTTCCCAATAATTCAAAAGTGCTTCCAACCTTTTCTGGGATAACGTCAATGGAAAGCTTGATTTTCTCACACATTTGAGATTTTGAGCAGAAATAACCACCATTTTCTGTCTCATTCTCATCAAACATGAATATTATGCCTCTGTAGACTTGCTTCACTATTCCTTGCCTATCCTGAAAAGTGAGATAAACCAGTTTTAAGTGTTCCACAGCCTTTAGGAGCACATGTTTCTCAGTAAAAAATTTCTAATATCTATGATACATGATCTCAAATTAGTGCACCTTCAATGGTCCTTCCAAAACTTTAACTGTATCATTCACGCGAATGGGCTTCAGGCGCTGATCTAAAGCTGTAAATTTTACATCAGAAAGTACATTCTTTATCTCATTCTGCTGAACTGTCACAACAGTAGATCCTTCCACACCCTCTTTCAGAATCTAGGAAACATAAAAGAATGTAAGTCAGAATATTAAGTACATGAGCACATTGATCAGAATATGTAATCTGAGCACATTAACTATATTACGTACCTTGTAAGTATCATCTTTCTCAATGCCTAGCACAAGACCAAAATCTTTCTTGCTGCAATAGAAAATATAATAAGTAAATATCATTTAAATATTAATCGGTTCATTGTGAAAACACCAAGGCCACAACAGCTTGTACAGGACTCACCCGAAACAAACAAGATCATACAGCTCATAGAGATTCCCACCACACCCTGAAGAACCTTCTCCTTTCCCAGTAAACCCTGAAGAACCTTCTTTCCCACCTGAAGGACCTTCTCCCTTCCCGTTACCCCTTGATGAACCTTCTCCTTTCCCACCACACCCTGCTGAACCTTCTCCTTTGCCATCCCCTTTATCACTGCCGATGCTCTTCCTTTTCTTATTGTCACCATAAAGCTGTGAAAGCCACTCCAGATCAGCAGATTCATTGTTCTCAGAAGGCTTGAATTTCAGTATCTCCTCTTCTGATGGCATGACACCCCAGCAATTTAATGAATCTAATGGCATTTTTTTGTATAAATATCCATCCTTAAGGAGCAAACCATCAAGACAGAGAAAACGCAATCCGGTATCCTTATCCTTCCTGTCCTGAATGAGAGGGCGGAACTCCCTACAAGTAAAATAAATTAGTGAACCAGAAGCTGGCATCAAATAATGAGCTACCAGAGAAAAATGTTGTGGCGTACTCAAGTTCGCTTGTGCTGATCAATCTCGGTGCTGGAGTAGGCAGTTTCTTTCCAGTAACTCCCCCACCCTATAGAGTAAAAGGAATGAAAATTCTTAAGAACATCTTATTGCAAAGGTGCAAGTCCACAGAAACATGACAGACAATAGATCCAACCAAAAACCAGCAGTAAAGGAAACTAAATTACTGGTTAACTATAAATGGAAGAATGTGTGAATATAAGGTTAAAAATTTGCATTCATAATCTAAACCTACTACCTTAGAACTTGCATTGGTTGATTTCATATTAATCCCATTGAGAAATTACCAATGAACAACACCATTCATAATCCACATCTTACTTTACGTATCAAAATACTGACAGTTTTATTTGCCAATATGTTCTTGTAAGTACCAACAAAATTTTGAAGAGATTATCAAAATGATGGTCAAAACCATCCTGAATCTTTTTTTTTTTTTTCCAGAGAAACAAGACTTTATTGCTAAGAATTGTAAGAGAGGATACACAGCAGTGGATAAGAAAGAAATCCACACCAAAAGAAATCTCAGGAAAACTAAAAAGCTGGAAAACAAGCAAACTGCCTACAGCAAGAAAAAGTCAAATCTTAGACAGACCAGGGTACTGCAGTATTCAGTCCCTAAAGTAGCTAAAGAGAACTCGCTGAACTCAAAAGTAACCAAAGCCAAAGGGAAGTACAAAACTTGACTCTGTCAGACCAAAAAGAATTTGGCCTTCTTCCCACCTAATCGAATGCTTTTTTGCATAGCAGAGAATATAATCGCCTAGGAAGAACCCCAAACCACATTCCCTTCAACCATTTCAATTACATCCTTCCTGCCCATTACAGGGAATGGTTGAAAGGAAGAAATCTGTGGATGAGCATCTATAGCATCAGAAACCTCCCACTGGGAGATCAATGGCATGAAATTGCAAACAACGATGCTTTTATTAGCAAAGTTAAGCAAGAGTTGTTGGAAGCAGCTTTTAGGAAGAACTAAAAAAATTGAAAGCATAGCAATTATGTCATGGTATGACATGTACATAATCGCTTTTACAAAATAAACTCTACCAGTTCTTCAAGGGGGAAAAGAAGCATTTAAGGCTAAACAGTTGCATTCTGATCTAACAAGTCAGCGCACAAATTGTTATCGAGTGTAAAAATGAACAGCATGGAACAAAAATAATTCAAATTTGCATCAAGGACTGAAATCACCCATCTAGGGTACAACTGTCAAAGGTAGTTCACCAAAATATGTATGGAATGCACCGGTGCACCGGTGCTACCATTTCCTTGAAATAAACAATAACATAAAAATTTACTTCCCCACCCATGTTGTTCTATGATAGTTAGCAGTTACCAATTAAAAGAGAAACGTTGGTTTGGCAAATATAACAATAAAAATCAGAAACACAAACTAGAGAGGCAAGCAATTCCTTACAAATTTTGCAGCCATTGCTTGTAGATCAATTCTTGGTATCAGCTTTACTGTTGCTTTTTTCTTTTCGTTCACAGCCACAACCTACAAAAACAAAACTCAGATAAGTGTAAATTGGTCAAAGATCACCTGCCCAACTTAGGACATTGGCCAACTTAGGATATATCATACCTGTGCCAAGTCACCCTTGTAGTTCCCACTCTTCACACGGGCCCATGTACCCACAGTAATTTCACTGTTTCTAGTCCGAGGAGCCAGTAAATGAGGAGCTTCATTTTTGGGAACTGGCGTTACTCGGGATAAAAATATATTACAAAGTCCTTTACATGCCTAAGAAAAACAATGTTATATATTAGTTATTAAGAATGTTATTGACCCAAAAGGGCTACTTTACTAGTACTAATTAACAACAAGCAACTTGTAAACATTGGAAGCATAGATCACCTCCTGAACGTCACATAGCTTATCAGCTTCAATGAAAACAAAACCCTTGATGTGGTCAACAGCAAATGCAGATATTATCTGCAGCTTGGTACCCATTGATCGTAAGTCAACAAACTTCTGCATCATACAGAAAGCTGAGTGTCTCTCGCGTCCAACCTACGGCCAAAAAGTTAAGTGAGAAAGGATTGTCGTTTATTATACAGGCAGAGAAGAGATAGATGGCTCTAGAAGACTTTTCGATATACAACACTAACAAGTAAGAAAACATCTGATGCTTACCGCACACTTTACTTTCCAGATAACAGGATCTTTAGCAGAAGGCTCAAGCACAATTCCATCAACCGATCTTTTGTTTTCATAATTATCTTCAGCATAGGTAACATATGTAGAACCAGTCCTGTATCGTTCTTCCATCATTCTTTCAAATTCGTCCCCATCAATATCCTCCTCTTTGGGGACAAATGGAAGGTTATGGGCTTTCCCCGGTTCACTCTTGACTATAGGTTCTGTTTCAAGTTCTTCTTCCATAAAATCTGTTCTCAATAATTTTAAAAGAAAATGCCAAAGTGAATACAGATTTCATAGATGAAATAAAACTTCTGTTATGATGATACTTTTGCACATCACATATTAAGGGATTGTGTTGGTAAGAAGGACTCTTATCACCAGAAAGCAAGGTTCATTTCATAAAGTGCATGCTAAGACATAAAACAGCAGGCAAGAACTAATATAAGACACTTTACTGAAACATATAACCATAGATGTAATCTCTTTTATATTGCAATTCAAAACAAGCATCCAGGATTGAACTTTTGTGTTGTATCTTCATATACAACAGCCTTATATGCAGCTAGTAACTCCATCACACAATTGTCCACATAAATCCAAGACAAAGTTTCACTAATCTACCACAAAGGCGCTGACTTTTTTCCATGGGATCAACGACCACAGCCAACAATCATATTACAGTCATCGCTAACCCTTTAGCATTGTATATATATTACCGGAGGCACTGCATGCAACAGCAGTATCGTACCACATTTGACACAAGATGCAACTTCAGTAGTGCATGCTGAGCACACCTTCACACACAGCCCAAAATGACCAGAAAAATCAACCATTTCCATAAAAACCACACGACTCCTACCAACAAAAACACAGATACCCAAAGTAAGGCCACACCCGAAAGAATGTAAAAACACTCGAAAGCCTCAAATGGTCCTGGATTGAGCCAAATAAAGCCCTAAAAGCTTCAACATTCACCAGGAGAGTTTCTTCAAATCCATACCCGCCAGTAATCTCAAATAAAGTCTCCGAAAAACCGTCATTTTTAACCATCTCTACCTAAAAAGGCTCGAAATTTACAAAACACAGACCCTAATTTTCTAAAAGGAAAGAAAATCTCCATTCCAGGTAACCACACAAACCCAGCATTTCAAACTTGAAAAGAAAGAAGAAACCAAAAAAAAAAAACGCTAGCCACATTTACAAAAACAAAGCAAGCACTAAACAAAATCCATTTCCAAAACCCTTGAAATCCGAAATGCGTAACCAGAAACGACGTCGGAGAGCGAGAGGGGGAATATACCGTCCAAGTCGCTGTCGTCGTCCGAACCGTCAGCTTCGGCGGCGGAGTGCTCGAAGAACTGGAGAACGCCGGGGTTTCTCCGCTTCCGACTGCCGCCGCCGGTCTTGTCATCATCGCCGGGCTTCCGCTTGCCGCCGGCGGACGATCCGCTTGTGGCGATCGCCTTTCCTTTTTCCTTCGAGGCCATCAACAATGCGAGGGTTTCAGAGCTCAAATTGCATGTGGAGAGAGAAAGCGAAACGTTTCGTATTTCCCTGAGCTCCTCTCTCTCTCTCTCTCTCTCTCTCTGGTACTGTGAATAGTGACGGGGTCGCAGGCTATATTGGATGTTGGTGCGAGTGAGCTCTGTCCGAAATTACGACTCTGCCCTTCGGTCTGGTTTGGAATGACATCTAGGACCAAGCCCAAAGTCGAAGAACAAAGGAGGGATAGAAAATAGACCTAAAGCCCAAAATCCTCCTACCATGTGCTTGCTCTTGTGCTTGGTTTGATACAGTACTGTAGTGTGCTATTCCAATATACTTAATACTTGATTTGTTCTGCAAAATAAAAAAAGTAAATGAGAATTTTGTGAAAATGAAATAAATGGTAATTTTGACAAGGTTCTACATTTTTCTTGCTTTTCTGCTTGGGAGGTTTGTTTAGATGCTCCCTCGTTTTTGAGTGGCAACAAGTTTAGAAATTTGAAGAAATATGATGGATTTGTATTTTCCATTGTTTTATCAAATAAATGTTATTATTACTAATTTATGATTAATGTAATTAACTCAAGAATTTAAAAATACTAATAAAAAATCTTTTTTTTTTAATCAATCGATCAATGATTGTTATATTCATCACAAGCCAGAATAAGCCGTTACATACCCTTCCACTGCCATCTAAGGGCATAGGCAGATAAGAAGATAGTGGTAGTACCCACAGTGGTACATAGAAATAGACCTACTCATTATACGATTAAATACGTAGAGATAGCGGGAATCTTCCTTTGGTACTACTCTAGAGGCGCTAGAGGTACATAGAGTGCACAACAGTGCTTAGCTTCCTAAATACAAGGAATTTATTGTAATTTTGTCACGCCCCGGATTTTGAATAACAAATCCAAATCCGAAACATGAATTAATACAACTCACATAAATACAACCTGAATTTTTTTCTCAAAACAACCACACCTCACATCGCTCGATATTACATAAACCAAATCTCAAATTTGTTTATTACAGCACACTCTCACCAAATTATATTGTAAGGCTCAAATGAGCATAACTCACCTCACAATTACAATTGCTGTAAAACTAAAACAAATTCTCTAACCCGCACGATCACCGTCCTGATTTTCCTGACCTGTAGGATTACCCGCTACACAATTTGAATAGTGTACCGGGATTGCAACAACACAAACCCGGTAAGCTTTTGACAGCTCGTATGAGTAAATGAAAGAATTGCACGATTTAAAGTAACCAAATCAACTCAAGCATAAATTCAACTCAAGTATTTTCTTTGCATAATAATTGAAGTGTACAACGTCACTTCAAGCATCAATCAACTCACATCTCAACATGACTACTCAAAAACAAACAACTGTTTACTCAATATATACTCACAGGCTTATGATTTATTTATATAAATCATCCCATGCAGTATATTATACTTACAGGCTTATGATTAATTAGATTAATCACCCCATTCAGTATATCATACTTACAGGCTTATGATTAATTATATTAATCACCCCATTCAGTATGTCATGTCATACCCAAGGGCATATGATAACTCGTTTATCCCCCAAGCAGTATGACAGCAGACAGACTAGAGCTCTAACTGTATCGTAAAGTGTCACCTGGGCCAAGGTTCACCTTACGAATGACTGCTTTCCTCAATTCACTCGACTCCTCATTTAATTCATCTCAACGACTCAACTATCGCACTTTACTCAATTACCCATTATCATAGACAACACAACATCTAAGATAAATCACATATTCCAAAGGGTAATGCTCAAAATATAACTCAGTAAATCACACCATCCAATATATATTCCACGTAAATATATATATATGTAGTCACCCACACAAGAGTGACCACTAATACCAACTATAGTTCACATGCAATAAAATCTAGAAATTCATTTTTTTATAGTTTAAATACATTTTACTTACCTATGGACCGTAGTCGATCAAGTCCATATAATTTAAAACAAATATTTATTTTCATAAAACAATTTCCACAATTTCTCAATTAAATAAAATCACCGAATTTCGGTTCGTGAATGAACCATGTGCGATTTACTCACCTCGATATTCCCGCTGCGTCTTCAATTTAACACAATACACACCGAAATCGTTCACCCAAGGAGACCGTCAATCACCTAATCACACATGACCTTATTTTAGCCAATAACTCAAAAACATACTTAAACGACAATCCAACGGTCGGATCGAAATTAAATGATGATCCAACGGTCGGATCCTCACGGATCGCCTTTAGGATCACCCTCCAAAAATCATCACGAAGATCCAACGGTCGGATCTTCCTGAATCGTCCTTACTAACATCTTCACAAATTTATACGAAAATCCGACGGACGGATTCTCACGAATCGCCTCCCTAATCACTGTTTTGCATTTATACGAAGATCCAACGGTCGGATCTTCGCCCATGACCACACAAAGTCATCGGGACAATCATACGATCAACATGTTATAATTTGAAGTAAAACCGATGGTCAGATCTTCGCAGATCGTAAACCGAAGATAAACCGTAAAAACGTTAAATAGTAACGTCAAAACGTAAATCCATTATTTATCCACATTTTCTAAAATAACCTTGTAATATATCAAAACGCTCGTATGGATGCGTAGATCATCGTCCAGATAATATAAACTCAAAATAAGGTCCGACCCGCCGCCACAAGCGGAGGTCAGACGGTGGTCAACGCGGCGGTCAACGAAGGTCAACCACCTCTGATGCAAAAGTCGTCAACTACAAACTTCTTCAAAATGAAAAGGTGATCAACTTTCATACCTGGAGCTAAGCCTGGTTCGGCCTAGATCGTCCTAGATCAAGCGTTGAAGTTGGATTAATCTCGGCCGCACGATCGGATCCTAGATTGAATCAGAGGCGTTCAAAAAGTCAAACCTTGATCTAGCGGTCTACACTCAAAATCGTGATGAAAGACTTACATGGGGATGATCAGGGGGAAGAGGAGATCACGAAAATGGGAAGGATCGGCCCGTGCAACGCCGGCGTCGACGTTTTCCGGCCGGGTCGGTTTCGCTCGTCTGGGTGTCTTCGATCCAGCTTTCGGGGCAGCGGCGGGCCAAGACCACACCGGAGGGCGTCTGGGCGTGGAGCGGCGATCACGGTGGTGTCCGGGTCCGGGGCTGGAGGACGCCGGAGGAGGGCCGTTCGGCCGGGTCGGGTCGAGCGGTTCGGCCGCATGGGAGAGGAGAGAGAACGGAGGGTTTCGGGGACTGTTTAGCAAAAATTAGATTTTTTCGTCCTTAATGAAAAAATCAGAAATTTTTCCTATTTATAGAAAATTCCCAAATTTCAAATATTCATAACTTATTCATACGAACTCCGAATATTGTGTTCCACATATGCACGAGATCGTATCGACGAGCCCTACAACTTTCATGCAGGAAGTTTTCCCAAATTCCGTATGTATAAAAAGTCAATTTCCACGAGCCCCTAAATAACGTTCGATTTCGAAAATTAATCGTTCAAACTAATTCCACAACTTCTCCGAGACTCGTACTCGCTCCCACTATCGTGAAATCATTTCTAAAAAATCCACGGAATTTAATTTGGATTTTTCGGGGTATTACAAATTTAGACTTAACTAAAAAACATAGAAAATGGCTTAGGGCTAAAAAAAAACCAGCCTAAATTAGAAGGCTCAATAGGGCATCCCCAAAGAGAAGAGCCCAACTCAAGGCCCAGCAAAACCGGGTTGACCCAAGCCCAGTCCACCACTCCAACACGTCTGCAGCTTCTTGTGCAGTGCCGCCCACGAGTCCCACCACAAAACCAGCCTCACCCCGAGCCGCGCCGCCCATGAGTCCTGCCACGAAACCCGCCTCACCACGAGTCGTGTCGCCGATTTCCTCCACAAGCCAACACCGCCCCGAGCCCCTCGAGCCACTGCCAATGCACTAGCCCCAAGACCCACAAGCCACACCGTCGCCCAGACGTTCCCAGATCCACGCCGCCGCCAGATCGCGGCGTCCCTGCACAGAAAACCACCACAGATGTCCAGAAAAGCCTTCCAAACCTGCCATCAAAACCAGTCTGCCAAACCCCAAGCCAAACAACTTCTCTCCCGACCTTAGCCTAGGGCATTGAAGTGCCTGTCAGGCAACCAGCATAGCGACAACACAACGAAGCCGACGCTATCCATGGCCGCCACCGGACAAGGAACGGTTTGGCTTCCAAACATTTTGTTTGAGTTGATTTACTTTAATCATATATCCTCATAGAAAGATTGTTGTTGTGGAAGATGTTCATGAATGATTTGATTTATATAATTCTTGAGAAGACTACCTTGTCTATAACTTTGATTGATTAGGTCTTGGTGTTATTGAACTGCTTATCTATCCCTTTTTATTAAGCAACGAAGGAAAGAAAACATAGGGTGCTAAAAAACTTATTGTGGAGTCTCAAATGTGAATCACATGTATATATATGTAGTAATATTCCCAATTTCCCATGCCATTCCCTTTCCCTTTTCCTTTTGCATTCGCATTATCCCTGGCTAAATCAACATAATCATTGTTACATGACATACACCCACCTTGCCACTATGCACAGTTAATCAAACCAAACGTATTGGGACTTTGGGAGGTATGCACTTCATTCATGATTTCATGTAATTGTAATATTTGTTAAAACATATATTTTATCTCACTGAGTTACATGATTATTAGTTTGAATTATCAATAACGTAAATTGTGCGCACAATTTTCCATAACATTATAAAATGTCAAATAATTTTAAAAACTCTAAAGTTTTTGTAGTTTTATTGTGTTGGACACGATTTTGCATGTTAAAAGTTATTATGAGAATTAAAAATAAAATATGTGCGATATATCTACAATATTCTAGTTCATAAACATACATTCACTAATATAGCTTACTATATTTCTTACACGACCTATAATTTTAAAGGAATTTTAAAGCGGAAACGTTACACTAAGTAAAATTTGATACCCGAATTTGAATAAATACTTAACACGTAATTTCTCTATTTCTTACCATTGGCCTTTGGGTTGGGAAAGGTCCCTTTTAAGATCAGTGGTTTCAACCTCAGCTGAAGTTTTAGCAACCTCTATTTTTGTTTCATCAGCCACACCAACCGTTTCTCTGAACTTCTTATAAATATCACCCCTATAAAACTTCCTTGTCCTCATCACCAAAACCAAAGAAACAAGCGCACCAAAGAAAGTTACCACAGTAATGATGATGAAAGACAATTTGAAACACTCCCCCCCAACACAGTTCAACTCTTCCCCAACCTTCCTCTGAAGCCCCAAAGCTGCCATTTGCTTCTTAGCCTCCACATCATATAAATACCCAGTAACCCTCACATTGAGCAGATACAACCCAATAGGGCTAGCCAATCCACCAATATTGTACAACGTCGAGTAGTACTTGAGGCCGAAAAGCTCGGAGATAATGGTGTAGATCAAAGGCCAATGAGCACCAAAACAAAACCCAGTAACCACTGAAGCAACATAGAGACCATATGGGACGTTGAATGCTATTAGAAGATGACCAACACATGAGAGCAAAAGAATTGCTGTGAAAATTAGAGGGCGAGGCCATTTGTACTTTGTGATAAATATTTCTGAGCCTATACCAGCAGCAATGTGGCCCGAATAGTTCCATATGCTTGTTAGGGACACAAAGTTTCTTATGCTTTTCAGAGGGTACCCAAAAGATGTACCAATTTGCCCCAAGTTGTCCATCATGGTCATGGTGCCTCCAAGGCCACAAATTGTTGCAAAGAGTAAAGTCACCATCTCGACGCTGAAAACGGCTTGGAGTATGGTGAAGTCCTCCCCGATATCCGGCGGGTTAAATACGTCTTTCCGCCAAGAAACTTCTTTTTCAACAACAACAAAATGGTCTAACGGTTCATCTTGGTGCCCCAAAGTCTCAGGTTCGGCACGGCTAGAATGTGTCGAGGCTTTGGTTACTATTGATCTCTTGCTCTTCCAAACCTTATACTCTTCCATAATTACCACTGTAAGAGGTAAAAAGAGTAAAAAGAGGACTATAGCTGCACTTCCAACATACTCACTTGGATTAAAGCTGACGTTTTTTTCCACTATAATTATAACCAACAAAAATGCAGCTAGACCAAGTGAAAAATAAAGGAAATGATAAAAAGCCTTGAGTTCGTTTGAGCCACTTCGACTAACCTTCATGATCCGAATAGTTCCAATGAAAGCGAAAGAAATAGCCGTCGGAAGCCAAGCCACAACTAAAGTGAAATACTTGGTATCGTCACCATAGACAGCATGGTACAGCTGTGCCACCACAGCTGCACTTATACCAGTATAGCTCTTCAAAAGCCCTAGCACGATGCCACGGCTCTCCGGGAAGTTCTTCACGCAGGTGACCAGAGCTCCGGTGTTGGTAAAAGTGTGCGAATTAGCCCCTATACCCATGTACATGCACATGTGCCAAACTTGGGGTTTAGGGATTTTTCTAGCTATTGCTAGCCAAATCATGAAGTGTCCGAAGAAGTTGAGGACTGCACCGATGGATATGACCACCCAGGGGGGTGTGACCTCGTTGATGAGGCCGGAGAGGACGCCGATGTTGCCACCTAAGTCCTTAGAGAAGCTGATGAGGTTGAGCGTGCTCTGGTCGTAGCCGAGGACGGACTTGATGTCGTTGGAGTAGAGGCCGAACATGTAGCTGGCACCGGCTGAGACCATCATCAGAAATGAAGCAAATACCATGAGCCATCGTCCTTTCAGGACTTGCAGGACAAGGCTCTTCATGTCCACCCAATTTTCTATACTAGCAGCTCCCATTTCTTCTCGGTTGTTTTGCAGAAGTAGATGCAATATCATGCAAAGTACATATATGTGTTTATAAACACATATAAACACATATATATGTGTTTATAGTGGATACTCAAGATTCATAGTGGAATGTCTATTTTGGATTTTTTTTTTTGAAGTCAAAATAATGAAAATATAAAGAATCGAGAGCTTTAGGAGTAGTGTGCGGCAATTTTAAAATTAAATACAATATTAAAAGTGAATAGGAATAGGAAAAAGTTGTTCGATTTCATCTGTAAATGATCTCTAATGTATTTCTTTGGATTGAAAGATAAACTCTTCTGCAAGACGGGAACTAATTTTAATTGCAAATCAATTTCATATATATCGCAAAAAATATTTCTTTAAATTAAAAGATAAATTCTTTTGCAAGACGGGAACTAATTCCAATTGCAAATCAGTATCATATCTCAAAAAATAATATATTAACTTGAACATTTTAGTCTCCATCAGTAGCTCTAGCTTAATTGGCCTCCAAACGTTTTGATTCGGTGACTATTTTATTTCCTTCATACCAAAAGAATAAACAAAAACAAAAAACAAAAAACAAAAACAAAAAAGTAACCTAGCTATCCTGATCCAACTTACTAATGGAACGTGTACCACGAACACTATGTTCTTATGGTCATGATAGTGATTACGACCTTTATTGGTAGGCCTACTGTTAAAGTGTTAATTGTTTCAGCACTAATACATATAGTGATACCCACTACACTACCACTATCATCCCTAGTGCCACGAGTTCTACAAAAGTTGAGGCTTCCATTGGAGAAATTGCATGAGTATACCTTCTTCTATGTATGATCTCTTTCAAATTTAACCTGGCATTCCTTTTTATCACCATTGTCGTTGTGGCATGGTTGTTTTCGTTGGCCGGCCAAAATATCGGTTATCGCACCTCACACGGCGGTTCAAAGCTTAAAAGATTATATTGAGACTGAATACTTTTCTCATTGATATTGAGTAAATATATACAGAGTCTACAGCTAGCAAATCCCTACAACTTAGGGATATAACGAAGATACAAGGATATCTCCTAATTATACAACAAATCTATTACATTAATTACACAATATTCTCAACACTCCCCCTCAAGTTGGAGAGTGGATGTCAAGGACTCCCAACTTGCTTAACAATGACCTGAACTTGTCTTTGCTTAACGCTTTTGTGAACACATCTGCTAGTTGTTGCAAAGAACCAACAAAACGAGTTCGGATTGAACCATCTAATATCTTGTCCCGAATGAAATGACAATCCATTTCAATATGGCGTGTTCTTTCATGAAAAACCGGATTTGCAGCTATATGAAGAGCTGCCTGATTATCACAATGCAGAATGGCCGGTCTAGGAATAGATATATGCAAATCAGCAAACAAATACTGCAACCAAGTAAGCTCACAACACGTACCAGCCATTGCTCTGTATTCTGCTTCCGCACTTGACAATGATACTGTCTTTTGCCTCTTGGTACGCCATGAGATCAATGAGTCTCCTAAGAAAACACAATATCCCGTGGTAGATCGGCGGGTAATGGGGTAGCCAGCCCAATCGGAATCACAAAAAGCCTTCAAACTCAAATCATTATTAGAACTCAAAAGCAAACCTTGACCGGGAGATGCTTTCAAATATTTAACAATTCGAAGAGCAGCTGCCATGTGAGGTTGACAAGGTTCATGCATAAATCTACTAAGGACATGAACTGAATAGGTGATGTCAGGTCTGGTGATAGTGAGATATATAAGTCGTCCAACCAAACGCCGATACACAGCAGGATCCTTAAGCAGCTCACCTTTATTTGACAATTTGCATTCTTCCATGGGAAAATCAACAGGTTTAACACCCAAGAAACCTGTGTCTTTGATAATTTCCAACGCTTATTTACGTTGAGATAGATAAATACCTTTATGTGATCGTGCGATCTCAATTCCAAGGAAAAATTTGAGGTCACCCAAGTCCTTAATGCGAAAACGGGCATGCAGAAACTCTTTGGTAGCACGAATAGAGTCTAGGTTGTTCCCAGTAATAAGAATGTCATCAACATATATTAATAGTACTGTGAGGGAATTACCAACCTTTTGCACAAAGAGAGAATAATCAGCCTTGGATTGGATGAAACCGGCATCAAGAATCGCTTCGGTAAACTTGGAGAACCATTGCCGCGAGGCTTGCTTCAAACCATAGAGAGATTTGTTAAGGCGACACACAGAATGCTCCCCCTGTCGCCGAAGACCAGGAGGAGGGGACATATAGAGCTCTTCATGCAATTCACCATTAAGAAAGGCATTGTTAACATCAAGCTGATGAAGAGACCATGCCTTACACGCGGCAAGAGCAAGAACGCAGCGAACAGTAATCATTTTTGCAGTAGGAGAGAAGGTGTCGTGATAATCAATACCGGCAGCCTGTGTAAAACCTTTGGCAACAAGGCGAGCTTTATAACGCTCGATAGAACCATCCGCCTTACGTTTAATGCGATACACCCACTTACAAGCAATGGGACGCTTACCAGGGGGAAGAGGGACTAGCGTCCAAGTATTGTTGGCCATGAGAGCAGCAAGTTCCTCTTCCATGGCATGTTGCCAGTGAAGATCAGAAGCAGCCTGAGTATAAGATGTAGGTTCTTCGTCCCTGCTAACAGCGGCAATATAGGCAAGATGCAGCGGTGAATAGCGCTGATAAGATATGAAATTGCAAAGTGGGTAATGCGTACCTGGTGGAGGACTCGGCAGAGGAGATGACAAAGTGGGTGGAGGCAAAATCACTTGCGAGCAAACGTAGTCCCGGAGACGAACATTAGGAATAGAGGTTCGTTGTGAGCGTCGGGAAACAATGACTTCAGGAGGAGCAAGAGGCGGGTCATCTAAAAGAAGAGGTTCAAGGGGGGGATTTTCGATGGGAAGAATGGGCTGCTCGATGAGGTCAGCGGCGGGATGCTGTCCGTCGATGGGAGGGACCGGAAGGGGTGAGGTCGAGCTGGAAGCGGTGGGGCTGGGCGGGAGGGGAGGATCGGTATGTGGTGCAATAGGAGAAGGAGGAGGTGAATTGGATGGTGGGATAGGTGATGAGGAGGTAGGATTTGGCGGAGCAGAACTTGGTGAAGGTGCGTCAAGAATAGGAAGAGGCATGGGCTGGGAAGGAAAAGAAGGGGAGGATGGAACTACTGGATGGGAAGACGCAAAATGGAAGGTGTCTTCCAAGAAAATAACGTCACGATTGGTAAAGATTTTCTTGGTTTCGAGGTCATATAACTTATATGCCTTTTGGCCCATTGGATAGCCAAGAAAGATGCACTTGTGAGCTCGCGGAGAAAACTTGGAGGAAGGATGGACAGAGGTAGCAAAAGCTGTGCAACCAAAGACACGCATTCTTGAGTAATCAGGAGGTTTGTTGTAAAGAATCTCAAAAGGTGATTTCTTACGAAGCAAAGGTGTGGGAAGTCTATTAATTGTATATGCAGCGGTAAGGATGCATTCTCCCCAAAAATAAAGTGGTAAGTGAGATTGAAAACGTAGGGCTCTAGCAACATCTAGGAGATGTCGATGCTTGCGCTCAACAACGCCATTTTGTTGAGGCGTGTAAACGCAAGAATGCTGAAAGATAACTCCTTGCTCAAGAAAGAAATTTTGTAGAGAGAGAAATTCAGCTCCATTATCGGGGCGAAATTGTTGAACATGTGAATTGAATTGAGTTTTAACATAGGCAAAGAAATTCCGAAGTAAATGTTGCGTTTCACTTTTGTGACGCATCAAAAATACCCATGTAAAGCGAGAAAAATCATCCACAATAGTGAGACAATAATGAGCACCATGAAGAGAAGGCGTCTTATGACGTCCCCAAATATCACAATGAATAAGTGAAAAACATCGAGAAGTTGTTATTGAACTAGAAGGAAAAGGTTGGCGAGTTTGTTTAGCTAAAGGGCAAACCGCACACTTATGACTAGAATCAAAAACAAAGGAAAGAGAATTCTTTGCTAAATATTGTAGACGAGCAGGAGAGGGATGACCCAAGCGACGATGCCAGAGATCGGAAGAGATGGTAAGATGACAAGCAAAAGGATGTTTGGCAGGGATGGTGGAAGACAACGCCACAAGGTAGTACAAATCTCCACGTCGCTTACCCACACCAATCATCATCCTCGTAGCCAAGTCCTGCAAGATACACCAAGTTGGAAAAAAAGTCACCGAACAATGCAAATCATCCGTAGTTCGTCCAACGGACATAAGATTAACATCAAAGGAGGGAACGCATAACACATCTCTCAAAACTGCATTATTAATTGTAATAGATCCTTTCATGGTGATATTTGCCTTAGCACCACTGGGCAAAGAAACAGAGGGAAAAGATGTGGTCTTGCGACTAGTAAAATATTGCGGTGAATTGATGATATGATGAGTTGCTCCACTATCGATTATCCATCGATTAGGATCAACTAATGACAAACCTGATGCAAACTCAGCAGCAGAAGCAGCGTTGGCTTGAGGAGTGGATGGTTTGGGATGCAATGCGGCAATGACTTGAGTGTACTGATCCTCAGTAAGATTAGGAAGTGTAGCCTGAAGTTCCTTGAAAGATGGAGTACAATCCACGTGATTGGCAAAGGCATTGCTGCGTTGCTGAGGTCTATTGCCATGTCGCTGATTGCGTTTGTAGAGACGGTGACCAGGTGGATAACCATGCTTCTTGTGGCAAGTTTCCTCAGTGTGATAATATTTCTCACAATAAGTGCACTGAACCGGAGGACGATTGCGTGAGTTGCTGCCTTGGTCACCTTGATTCATTGCTTGTGGCCTGAGGACTGCCATGGCTTCCGCATTAGAGGGGATAAGAGAGGCCGAGCCAAGTTCACGCTGCTTTTCTTCCTGGGTTACAGAAGCATAGGCCTGTCTAACAGAAGGCAATGGATTCATTAATAAGATTTGACCACGAGTACCTGCATATGATTCGTTCAACCCCATGAGAAATTGCATGAGTTTAGTGCGATCATTCTGAGCCCCACATGTGCAATTCTCTGCAGTATTGTACGAGGCGAGTTCATCCCAAAGTGCCTTCAGCTTGGTATAATAAGTGGCAACAGACATTTGTCCTTGCTCAATTCTGTAGATGTCACGTTGAACCTGGAAAATGTGTGGGGCGTTTCCCAGGGCAAATCGCTCCCTGAGATCTTCCCAAATCGCATGAGGAGTTGTGCAAGAGAGAACTGAATCGGCGAGGTCTGGTTCAAGGGAATTAAGGATCCAGGACAGAACCATGTCGTTGCAACGTTGCCATAGAGCGTGCTCTTCTGGTTTCTTGATTGCAGAAGGTTCTTTGATTGTGCCGGTGATGAATCCGGTCTTGTTCTTGGCACTCAAGGATATCCTCATAGCGCGGCACCATGAATTATAGTTGTCACCAGTCAACTTCTTCGATACAAGGTGCAAACCGGGATGATCAGAGTGATGAAGAAATAGGGGATTGGCAGATTCATCAAGAGATGAGGTGCTGCCACCGGTTGCAGGGGAAAGAACATCGTCGTCAAAAGCCATTGGAATAGGATGAATGATGATGCTGCTGGTGCGGCAGAAAACAAAGAGCTAGGGATGGTTAGCCCCGCTCTGATACCATAAAAGATTATATTGAGACTGAATACTTTTCTCATTGATATTGAGTAAATATATACAGAGTCTACAGCTAGCAAATCCCTACAACTTAGGGATATAACGAAGATACAAGGATATCTCCTAATTATACAACAAATCTATTACATTAATTACACAATATTCTCAACAAAGCTGATGAAGTTGGTTTCGGTCTTTCTTTTTGCTAGATCTAGAGCTGTGAAGTTGAGCTCGAAAGGAGAGGATTTTGGTTCTCCTTTTAGGTGTAAAAAACTACGTAATGTAAGAAGTAGGGTGATATTTGCTACAAACACAAGACAAAGCATTCCATGGCTACTGGAAATTAGAAAATCCGCTCTCTCTCTCTTATTCTTCTTCTTTTCTTTTTTATTTTTATTTTTATTTTTATTTTTATTTTTATTTTTTGAATGAAACTTACTGAGACAAGAAAATTTTATTAAAAATGAAGAAATAATTACATAAAGATGGGGGAACATAAAGCTCACCTCCTTTCTTGTAACTTCAATCTACTCCACATGTAACATGAAGCTAAATTCGATGGCTAAGTAACACCGTAGAGGTCAAGAATTCAAATCTCATTGACATCAGAGGTGGGGTGGGGAGTTAAATTGTCGTCCAGAATAAGAAAAAAAAAATGCTAAATTCGATGGCTCAATAGTCAACAAAAACGAGGCTACTTCCCTTTTGGATTTGTCAATTGTCATCCGAGACTCCCAGCAAGGTTCATCTCTCCTTATTGTTGTGACATGTATCTTATGCAATAGCAATGTCATCTTTGCTGCAAAATTAGCATTATGCAATGCTCTTGATTAAGCTATGACCAATCTTTGAAAAATGGAAAGAGATTCCAAAGTCTCATTATTGTGTCAGTGAGTATGCTACTTGTTGGGGACTAGAAAAAGGTTGACAACATCACATAATCCATTCAAAGGCCTCTTCCTTCCCCGTTTTGTTCTTATTTTTCATTTTGGAACTCAAGCAAGCCAACTAATGGTCAAAAGTTGACTAGTTTTGATTTATCTTCAAACAGAGGGAAAAGAAATTAGGGATCGAACAACCTTTTGCCGATGAGTACATGGGCAAATGTAGTTCCATTGCTATTTTTTCTTTTCTTTTCTAAATTCAACAAATAAATCACATAATTCATCTTAAGACCTCTTTTTCCGTCTCGTTCCTACTTTTCATTTTAGAGATTAATAAAACCGACCAACGGTTGAAAATTTAATCTTTAAAGAAAGAAAAATAGATCTAATCACACAATCCATGCAAAAGGCCTCTTCCCTCTCTCATTATGTTCCGATTTTTAATTTTATAGTTCGTGCAAACCAACTAAAAGGGGGGAATTGAATCGTTTTTGATTGATTTTCAAAGAAAGAAAAAAGAAATTAGGGAACATCTTATTGACTTGTTTTTGTTGATCTCCGGAGAAAGAAAAAAGAAATTGAGGAATAATAATTTATTGACGGATTTTTAATTGTCAACACAGACTCGCCACCCAGAATCCGCTTGACCTGCCTTTGATCGACCAAGCCTACACTCATTGTGACTTCGAACCCGACCAAAATGAATTGCTGGACTGTTAGACCTGAGACTAAAGGAAACCCAACACCGTCACCTCCCGAATGTCAACACTGTCAATCCACAACTGCTCCAAATCGCCATCGCCTCCGACCCGAAACCAGACAGGAATGACCCACTAGAAGGCCAAGGATGATTGTCTAAGCCATAGCTAGACTTTTTCGCCACCACTGCTGACCCAACTCCAGAACAGGAACGACCCTCTAGACGGCGAAAGAGAAGATTGTCTCTACCGCAACCTGCAGTGCGCCCGACCCAACAACTAAAACCTAACCCAAAAACAAAACTCAAAGAAAACCATGACTACAACCTTAACTCGAGAGACCTGACATAGATAACCAAAAACTAAAGGTAAAAAAATAGACTAAACACCGAAGAAAACAAGTAGAAGCCCAAGTCAGCAAAGAAAGTGAGCAGCCCATCCATCTCGGCCCAAATCAGTAGCTGCACCACCACTCTGTCCCCATACCCACCGCGCCACCACTAATGCCGGACCTCCACCACCATCGTGCCACCACCGCAATCCGCCATGGATCGGCACTGAGCTCCAAAGCCAAAACGCAGCCACCAATCGACCCAGATCCAACCCGGCTACCCAAATTAGGGAACATCTTATTGACTTGTTTTTGTTGATCTCCGGAGAAAGAAAAAAGAAATTGAGGAATAATAATTGGCAAAAAAAAAAAAAAAAAAAAAAAACAAAATGTTCAATTTCTTTTTTATATTCAACAAAATTAATTCATCCAAACCCCCTTCAGTCTTCCCTTCTCCATTTTGGCATTTTGCTACAGTAAAACTCTCTTTCTCACCCTTGTTTTTTCCTCACTTGGTGGAGCCGAATCTTTAAGGGAAGCAAAGCCAGAGGGATGAGTGGAAATGAAGAAGAAAATGAAGACGCTAAATGTCTCTTTCTTCAAAAGTTGGACGGCCAAGATCGAGGGTCATCCTTTTGCTCTCACTCGGTTCCTTCCACACCTGCAACCCAAAATCAATGATACATGTCTCTTCTCTTCTCTCCATTTCTTCTAATCCTTATTGTAATCTGGAGAGCTTGTGCCCAACAGGAGAAAACATCCTTGTTTGCTTTGATCCTCATCTAAGAGTGCTATAAGAGGTATAAAGTTCATCCCTAATGTACGTTTTTTCTGATTGTAATATCATGCCAATAAATCTCAGCTTGATCCCATAGGGTTTAAGAAATTTTAGTTTTGGTTCAATGTCTTGCGCGTACTTTTCTTTATCAGGTTGGTTCATTGTTGGTTTTTGTATTTCACACCCAAGTAATAATTCTTTGAGAATAGTTGGAGTTATTTTACCATGCTAGCCATGTTAAGTTAATTAATCTTCTGCTTTCTGCTGTGGGAGAAGAGGACAGAACCAATTTTCAAGATAGTTAATTGACTAGTAATACAGTAGAATGTGCCTTCTTTAATCAACATAACAACAATAGTACTCCAGGACTCTGGGACTAGTTTATAGGAACATGCATGCATTCGGATGTTTTTTAACTGCTGCAGATTAAAAGTCCAACTCAGCTAGCAGCAGATTTAGAATTTACTGATCATTTTAACTTAGATACATCCTTCTGCCTTTGACAAAAAATAGGACATTTCAATCTGTACAATTCTAGCCTATAGGTTCTTATCAGTCGCCACTATTAGTATAATCGTAGCTCACTTTCTCAAATCCTCCCTTCTCTTTGTTATTTTTTCCTATTGAACCTCTCCTGGAAATCAATGAAATGGTCTGTTCACAACCTATTTAGCTGCTCAGTAATTCACATATCTGATGGTAGTTCCAATTCACACTTGTGGCACTTCAAATTGTGTAGAAGAAACCAGGTTAAGGTCTGTCTACTTCAGCTAGCCTAGCTGTTTTTGAATTCTATTAGATTTCTGCATATATGTCTGGATTCATAGCAAATGTTTGTGTGTTTGGGTGATTACCATTCCGGAAAATGATATGTATCCTATACTGTGTGAACATTCGTTACGCAATATCATTTTTCAACAAGCATTGTAACTTTAGGTTTATGCTTTGTGATCACCATGTGGATAATTGGATAAAAACTGTAAGCCTTATAAATGCATATAAAAGTAAATTTTGATCCTGTATAAAATGTAAAAATGAGTTGTTGGGTGACACCCAGATTAAAAGAGTGAAGTATTCTTGCCTCCTCAAAGAGGCAGCAGCTATTCGCTAATTCCAATCATGAATTAGAAACTTCTTACCATATGAATAACTTGTACCCCTCATTCTTCACCTCTTGATAGATATTGTACCAGATATCTGCAATTTTCAGCTGCAACATAGAAGAGACTCTTTCCAGAATGAATTATATATGATATGCATATATTTAGTTCACTAGCTAGGAAATCATTCTGCAGTTGGTATGCAGGTAGAAAAGCCAAAAGAATTGTCTTCATTGTTTTCCATGCCAGTGCCAGACCTTAAAACAATAATGGATGACTTTTGGATTACTCTTATGTTCCTTGGAAACAATCCTCGATACATTGCCACAAATGAGAACATATATGGGTTCCAGTGGCAATGAGCATATGCAGCACCTTTACTCCTTTCCCTTCTTCAAATCCTCAATGGAAGTATGATGTCTTTCTCAGTTTCAGAGGTGATGACACTCGGAAGGGTTTTACAGACCACTTATACACTGCATTGGAAGATAAAGGAATAATAACTTTCAGGGATGACCTTGAACTTGGAAAAGGGATAGCTATTTCTCCAGAACTCTCAACTGCAATTGAAGAATCAAGGTTTGCTCTGATTATTATTTCACAAACTTATGGGTCATCAACATGGTGCTTGGATGAACTTCAAAAAATTCTTGAATGCATGGAAGCAAAAGAAGCAGTGCTGCCAATTTTCTATCATGTCGATCCCTCTGATGTACGAAAACAAACTGGACCTTTTGCAGAAGCCTTTATCAAACATGAAAAAAGGTTCAGGGATGAGAAAAAGAAGGTGCAAAGGTGGAGGGATGCTTTAACAAGAGTGGCAAATCTCTCTGGGTGGAATTCAAAGGAGAGGTACAATACTTTTTCTACTCTTTCCACTGAAAAATTGTTACAGAGTTGATGATCTATATATAATACTATATACTATTGAGGGACTTCAAATGTATGTCAAAGAAAACAGAACCAGTTATCTTTGCAAGGTGTAGTTAAAGAATATTACTGGTGATAATGCTAAATTGCATAATGTTATAGATGAATTCAATATGATATGCTTTATTTTGTTTCAAGTCACAAGTAGTATTGTAAGAAAGATGACCAATCTGAAGCTCAAAGTCATAGAAATAATTAGATTTGAGGCAAAGATTGACGTTGGCTTACTTTCACCAGATTTCAGGCCTCATGATAGAAACCTACTAAGACGTGATTTCTTTGTCTACAATTATATAGTAGTAACGCCATATCTGCACTAGTACTGAATATTAATCCTATGAATAACATAATTTGTACCGTATATTCTTTGTTGTTGTAGTTATGAATCACATCTTGTCAAAGATATTGCTGAAGTGATATGGACAAAATTGCACTCTACAGAGTGTCATTCTGTTGAGAACCTAGTTGGAATCAATTCAAGACTGAAACAAATCAATTCACTCTTAGGCAGATGTGTGGATGATGTTCGCTATATTGGGATATGGGGGATGAGTGGTATTGGCAAGACAACTATTGCTAGAGTTGTTTATGAGAGAATATCTCGTGAATTTGAATTTAGTATGTTTGTTGACAATGTTAGAAATGTTGTTGAAAGAGGTGGACTAGTTAGCCTACAAAGGCAACTTCTTTCTGGGATATATATGAAAAATGACATATCAAATCTCCATGAAGGAACCACAATGATATGGAGATTCTTTTGTCACAAAAAGGTTCTTCTCATTCTTGACAATGTGAACCATTTGGATCAATTACAATATCTGGTTGGAAACAAAACTTGGTTTGGTTGTGGGAGTAGAGTTCTTATAACAACTATAGATGAAGATATATTACTCAAGCATGGTGTGGAGAGAAGGATTAAGGTCAAGGGACTGAATAGTGATGATGCTCTCCAACTTTTTAGTCGGAAAGCTTTTGAAAAAGATTACCCTGAACCATATTATGTTGTTTTGTCTAATCTTGTTGTGAATTATGTCAAATGTCCATTAGCTCTTGAAGTTTTGGGATCTTTTTTGCGTGGAAAAGGTACAAGTGAATGGAAGAGTGTGTTGGACAAACTAGGGAAAGTGTGTCGTGTCCAAATTTTGAAGACACTCGAAATAAGTTATCATGGTCTAAATGAAGATGAGAAGAAAATGTTCCTTGACATTGCATGTTTCTTCAATGGGAAGGACAAAGATCAAGTAATAGCTTCTTGTGATGTCTCTGAAGTCATTGGAATAGAAGTTCTCATCGCGAGATCACTCCTAACTATTTTGAATGGAAAACTATACATGCACGATGCCCTGCAAGAAATGGGTCGGGAAATTGTCATCCGAGAATCTCCTTTTGAACCAGGAAGGCGCAGCAGGTTGTGGTTACGCGAAGATGCCAATCATGTCTTGAGCAAAAATACTGTAAGTCATAGGCATAAGTTTTTTGAGTTAAGTAACACAAGGTACTCTACTTAACCTTTTTCTTGAGTTATGAGCTTTCACTATTCTGTATTCATGTTTTATTAGGAAACAGAAGCAATAGAAGGAATAGTTCTGCACCCAGCTGAGCCAGGACTGAAAGTGCATGCGAATGCCAAGTCCTTTTCAATGATGAAGAACTTGAGATTCCTCAAGATTGATAATGTGAACCTTCCTAATGGTCTTGAGCATCTTCCAGACGGTATACAGATTTTAAAATGGACTGGATATCCCTCAACTTCTCTTCCATCCAGTTTCAACCCAGAGAAGCTACTAGAACTTAGTATGCGTCATAGTTGCATTTATCATTTTCGGACCGGAATAAAGGTATCTTGTCACTTATCTCTGATATCACCACCTGTAAAAATTGTCGAAGCATTAAAGCTAATAAGTTTTCTGAACTTTTACTTGACAGCCTTTGTACAACTTGAAAACCCTCAATCTCAGTCACTCTCTGAAACTTCTCAGCATGCCAAACTTCAGAGCTATGCCATACCTTGAGGTTTTGATTCTTGAAGGTTGTACACGGTTATTTGAGGTTGATCCATCAATTGAAGCTCTAGAAAGACTTGTTTTGATGAACTTGAAAGATTGCAGAAACCTAGTGCATTTTCCAGGCAGCATATATGGCTTAAAGTCTCTTAAAGTTCTTAATCTTTTCGGTTGTTTACAGCTGAATAAGCTGCCAGAAGAGTTGGGTGCTGTAGAGTGCTTGGAGGAACTTCATATGAGTGGCACTGCCATAAGAGAGCTACCGTCCTCTATTGGAATGCTTGAAGGTCTTACTTTGCTAAACTTGAGAGATTGCAAAGAACTTGTGAGTCTCCCGACAAGTTTGTCCGGCATAAAATCTCTCAAAGTTGTTAATCTTTCTGGTTGTTCGAAGCTTGAGAAACTGCCGGAAGAGTTGGGTCATGCAGAGAGTTTGGAGAGGCTTGATATGAGTGGAACGGCCATAAGAGAACCGCCTTCCAGCCTTTCTCTTTTGAGAAATCTTAAAGTTTTATCTCTCCAAGGATGCAAGTGTTCCACCACCTTCTTTTACTGATCCGAAGGCTTTGTCATTACCTTTCTTATTCACCCGGTTTGCATTATATAAGAAAACTGGATCACAGTGGCTGCAGCATTTCTGAAGTTCCTGAACACCTCATCAACATTAATAAAAATCATTTTATTAGCTTCAAAAATAGTCGGAGCTTTCTATACGTTGACTTTTTGTAAACGTTTATATAGTCTACTGATTCAAGTATCTGAGGTTCGACTCCTGAGAGCGGAATACTTTTTTTATTTTGATAACAAGATAGAAATTCTCGAAAACGTTTATAGTCTACTGAACTTGAATAAGTAATAAAATCCGCTGTAGCACAACACAACTTGGTTAGATTGAAATTGAATACCTTTTTATTTTGATACCACGATAGAAATTGTCAAAAACGTTTGTATAGTCTACTGGACTTGAACGTTTGTATAGTCTTATTGGTCGATATAGGCAAGGAACAGTTCAGTCAACCGAGAGACCATTTTGATGGAAAGAACATTCAATTGTCGAGGCCTGTTTATTTTTAAAATCCTCGCAGATGCGTTAGGCTCTTGTACTACCGCACATTCTGATCATAACCCGGGTTGAAAGAAGCCATAGCCGAATGATGTTACTGAGAAATGGAAATGCAATAGTAGTTGTGTACTAACCAATCAACTGCAATTGGTAATTGATATGAGAGAGCTAGGGTACGTGTGAGACAAATCTGTATGCATTTACGGAACACATATATATATACTAGCTGTGTATCGGAGACGCTTAGCCATTTGATCGGAGCTGAACTAGCACTGCAATAAGGCAGTCAGCCGCCAAAAGTAAACCATGGCTGACGAGGGACCATGCTAATTAAGCTTGGCGCAGACTAATTGTCATATTCACTTTTTTAAATATATAACCTGGGTAGGTTGGTTTTCAACTTCTAATAGCTTCCATTATGGAACCTTATTTAACACAATGAATATGATTAGATTGAGCCATTGAGGTTTAGGTTGTTCATCAATCCATCCGGCACCAGAATACTTTTTTGTTTTCATAGAAAGATAGAAATTCATTTAGACTTGAAAAGGCATCAATATCTGCTATCCGCAGTTCACAAACACGGTAAGAAACTGGAACATAACAATGCTGAATGCTCACACTCTGTTCATTATCTACACTAACTTGCACTAAACACTCCTCTCCTAGATGAGCACAATTCAATTATTTCCTAATAATTGCTTACTTGAATTATTTACCCCGGGATTTCTACCTTACTCCTTTAACCTCAGAAGTCTTGAGATTGGTTTCTTCTGCTACGTACTTATTGAATCACTCTCAAGTCTCAACTTCTAACTTTTCACTCGACTTTTCTAGTCCAATTGGGTTTCTGGCCACCACAGTTTCATACTCTGCTGCTTTGGCCTCATCTTTGAATTTTTTGTAAATGTCACTGCTATAGAACTTCCTAGTCCTAAGTACCAAAACAAGTGAAAAAAGCACACCAAGCATTGTCGCTCCAGTGATTATAATGAAGGGCAATTTGTAGCATTGTCCCCCACTACAATTTAACCCCTCCCCAGTCTTCCTCTTCAATCCCAAAGCTTTCAGTTGCTTCTCTGCCTCCTTATCATAGAGAAACCCTGTAACCCTCACATTGAGCAAATATGACCCCAGTGGACAAGCCATTACCCCAATATTGTTCAGAGTAGAGCAGTGCTTAAGCCCGAAAATCTCAGAAGTTACTGAAAATATCAGTGGCCACTGTCCACCGAAGCAAAACCCAATGATTATCGCAGCCGCATAGAGACCGTTGGGGACATTGAATGCAATCAGAAGGTGACCAATGCATGATAGCAAGAGGGTTAGAGTGAACATGAGAGGTCTAGAACATTTGTACTTTGTGACGAAGATTTCTGAGAGCATACCCACCATTACTTCCCCTAGGTAACACCATATGCTTGTGAGTGACACAAATGTGGTTACACTTCCCAATGAGTATCCTAATGCAGTTCCAATCTGACCCAAGTTGTCCATCATTGTTAACATGCCGCCTAGGCCACATAGTGTTGTCAAGAACAGAGCTAACATTTCGATGCTGAACACTGCTTGGAGTATGGTGTAGTCGTTTCCTATCTGTGGCGGACTAAATATGTGATTCCAATTCCAACAAGAAACTTTCTTGTCATCATTGGTTAACACTAATGACACTGGGGAAGAAATTATACTCAGCTGGTTTTGGCCTGATGAATCGATATGTTCTGCCGTACTAGTTAGTCGATTGTTCCTCCAAATATTTTGCTCTTCGGCTACAACAACAGCGAGTGGGAGAAAGAGCAAGAAAACCACCACAGCAGCACTCCCAGCGTACTCACTTTGTGTGAAGTCAACTTGCTGCTCTACTATGATTATTACCAACAAGAACATAGCAAGTCCAAGTGAGATAAAAAAGAATTTATGTAACACATTGCGGTCATTTTTGCTTGGTATAACCGGCATGATTCTAATGGTTCGGAGAAATATCAAAGAAAGAGTAGAAGGAAGCCATGCGACGAACAATGTGAAGGACTTAGTGTCATCACCATAAAAAGCATGGTATATCTGTGCTATTACTGCTGCACTTAGACCAATATAGCCCTCCAAAAGGCCTAACAAGAGTCCCCGGCTTCTGGGGAAGTTCTTCACGCATGTGACTAGAGCTCCTGTGTTGATGAAAGTGTGCGAGTTTGCCCCCATTGTTATGTACATGCACATGTGCCAAACTTGGGGCTTGGCTATCTTTTTGGTCACGGCAAGCCAAATCATGAAGTAGCCAAAGAAGTTGAAAGCTGCACCGATTGATAAGACCACCCATGGGGGAGTGACCTCGTTGATTAACCCCGAAAATATGCCAATGTTGGCGCCCAAGTCCTTGAAGAAGCTGATGAGATTGAGCGTCGTTTGGGTGTAACCGAGCGAGGACTTGATGTCATTTGAGTAGAGGCCGAAGCTGTAGCTTGCACCAGCACCAGCCATCATTAGAAATGAGGCAAACAACATGAGCCACCTTCCTGTAAGAACTTGGAGGGTGAAGCCCTTCATGTCTGTCCAACTACCCATTCCTCTCGATTAGAAGTACCTCTGGGGCAAAGCCTGCTTTTTAAGTGAAATTAGTATCTGTGAAACACATGAACCTTGAAGATTTTTGTTTTCCTTTAGTATCAAGCTGGGTTACCCAATAACAAGCCTAATGGACGTAAAATGACAATGACGACTTCAGAAAATGATAAACGAACTAATCGAAAACTGGAAACAATAAACTTGTACGTGTTTAGAACATCTATTTCAATTTTCACAATAAGAATTACTTGGACCATGTATTGACTCTTTTTCCCCTTATGTAATAGAGATATATTATTTGATGCTAATCTTACAAATTAATCAAAGATAACTTTGTCTAAGGCGTCAAAATTTATCTTTATCGTTCTCTTTAAAAAAAAAAAAAAAATCTCATGCTCCTATCTTTATCTTTAGCTAGACTACATATAGATGTGTCAGGGTCAAGTGACCAATCTTTTTGCATTATATTTTTGAGTGTTGAACTTATGGTTCTTGATGTATGTGGTTCATGAAGTCATGGTTAAAGCGGTTCAAACACCAGAAAGTAAACTAGATACATGCAAGTACATCTGTTTATTTTTAATTTTTTGGCACCTTCATAGTCTGTAAAGGCAGGCAACTTTATAACTTTGGATAAGGAATATGAGGAAAAGTGAAAGGAATATAGAGAGAGCAGTGAATTTACCCAACTTGTGAATCAAGGCAACTAATTTCCGGTGGCAAACACTGCAAAGATATATGTACTGCGGCGGAGGAGCCGTTGGCTCCGTCTTCGACGGCAGCGATGGGGAGGCAGTGGCAGCGGTTGCCTCAGGCTCTTTGGATTTGGGTTTGTGGTAATTAAGGTGGTGGGTTTCAGCTGCTTGAGTCTGAGGTGATGAAGATGAAGATTATATATAGAATATATAAGGTTTAGCTTGTCGAGTGTTTGGAATCAATAGACGTCTCTTTGGACTTTAGGACTACAGTTGAGTGGTGTCGAAACCTTTTGTTTTTGTTTTCTTTGCCTCTTGGGCATATGTGTGGTATTCTTTGAAGTTTGAATGGTCTCTATCTACTCGGAACTTGGAAGACGTGTGAGGTTGGAGTCATTACTCTCAAGTCATAACCAGCATCATCACTGTCACCATGATTGCACAATTATATATGATTCCTTTTTTTTTTTTGACAAGAAATTATATATGATTCCTGAATATACGAACCTTGTTGAAGTTTAGTATATTTTTTTTGCATAATTTCGCTTTCTTACAGTCAAAGTTTGGAGGAGCATGTCTTTAAGTTTTTTTTTTTTGATTAAGAATGAACTTTATTAATACTAGCATTGAGGTAATAACAGTCCCTTCAAGCTCTTCCACTATAGTTTGCATCAATTAAATCAGCTAGCCAAGGAGGACTACTTGGCAATACATCGATTGAACTAGACTCAAAGCTTTTCCAGCATGTCTTTAAGTTTAATATAAAATGTACGTAATTCTTTTAGGAGAAAATTTGACTAATAAATATTTATTTATTTTTTTGATGAAAAGAGGTCAGCCCATTATATATATTCAGCAAGCAGTACAAAAACAAAACACCCCTATGGGGTCGACAGAAAGAATCGTTCCTTAGGAAACCCTAAACACTTATTCTATAACAAGAACAAGCCCCAGGCCACCCCGAGTACACCCACCTTTTAAGGAAAATAACGCACCTTTATTTCAAACAAAGATCAAATATCCTCCGAAGCAAATAGTAAAATGAACCCTCAGAGAATATGATCTTTGAGACCTAACAAAATTTAAGCAACAATAGAAGTAAAAGGTGGGCCCCCACCTTGCACCTCCAATTCTAGACCAGCCTAGGCCCTAGACAAGAGAGTCCAGCCCACGATCCAAAGACCCAACAACTTGTTTGGAGCCCAAGCACTTAGCCCATTTGAAACCCTAGCCTTTGAGCCGCCGCACACCTGAGCCTCCGAATCAGCACCGCCACAAATGGCACTTGCAGCACTAGAATAGCCATCCCCGTCATCAGACCTGCCTCTGCAGCTGCAGCACATACTGCTACCAACATTCAAGCCACCAGCACCATCCACATCAAGGGAGTACAAGTTAGATAACTCCCCCACCGCAATGCCCACTGCAGTCAAATCCGCCCAAGAGTCGGGCACACCCAATCTGATCCCATCACCCACGACCACGATCCAGAACCAAGCACACTGAGTACACAGATCTCCAGGCTCCTTCATCCACGCTGCAATCCGAGCAACCGAGACCCCATCTCGGCCAAAGACAACTCGGTTTATCACCGAGCATACGACACGATCAGCGCCGTCGACCCTAGTTGCCCGACCCGCATCCGCAAAAGTATCACCAAAACCTGACACCATCACAAAACCATCGCTACCCAAAGCAAGAAGAAAAAGAAAAAGCAGCCTAGAGGCCGCCATGGCCACTATTGACAAGCAATAGAGATATACTAGAAGCTGCCGCGAGAGGTGGTTTCTCAACCCTAGCAGAGCGCTAGGTCTTACGAAGTCTTTTTGGATTATTGGTTGTCCTTGGTCTTTTAATTTGATCATTGACTAATAAATAAAAGGACTAAATTCAGTTTGCCCCCTTCAACTTTGGGGCAAACATCAGTTTGGTCCCTGACATTTTTTTTTAATCATGATGGTCCTTGCACTTCTATTTTCCATCACGCAAGTCCAAAATTCAAATTTGGCTCGAAAGGTGATGTCATATGCTAAGCTGGACCAGACATCCGGGCCCACTTTTCAGATTTTAAATCACTAATAAGGGCAAAATAGACATTTCTAATTTAATTTAATTTTTTTTCTTTTATTATCTAATATCTAATTTTTTTTTCTTTTTTCTCTCTCTTTAGCTTCACTTTGCCTATCTCTTGCCGCACGACCTCTCTCTCTCTCTTCTTCTTCTCTTCCTCTGCCATCACCGGAGATCACCACCTCCAGCCATGAGCACCACCGCCTCCGCCCTCACTCTCTAGCGCTTCTCCCGACTCTCCTCAGCTAAAGACTTCACCTTTCAGCTACTCCAAGAAATGGGTCAGGACAATTTCACCCCCCAGAAGCAGAGCTCAAGTGGGCTGCCCACCACCACCGCCACCTCAGCCCGAGCAGCCTCCCCTGGCCCCGTCCTGCCACGTGGCCGCCAGATCCAGAAGACGTTCAACAACATCAAAATCACCATCCTCTGCGGCTTCGTCACCATCCTGGTCCTATGTGGCACGATCGGAGTGGGCAACCTTGGCAGCTCCGAGGCCGACGCCGTGAACCAGAACTTAATCGAGGAGATGAATCGGATCCTGGCCGAGATCCTATCCGACAGTGACCCCAATGACCCGGATGAGTTCATCAACGGCACCCAGATCAGTAACCCGAACGTGACGTACACGCTCGGACCCAAGATCAGAAATTGGGACATAGAGAGAAGGCGGTGGCTTCAGTCGAACCCGGAGTTTCCGAGCTTGGTGAACGGTAAGCCTACTCGGATTTGATGTTTGATCAGAAGTCTTGGATTGCTTTTAATACTGGGAGTTTTCTGTTTAGGAATTGCCAGTGGTCTTTGGATTTGCTTGATGCTTGGGCTCCGATGGGTCCCAAGGGGCCGATAAGAGAGGAGGCCGGGAAGGTTTTGACGGCGAATTTGAAGGGGAGGCCGGCGTTTGAGGCGGATGATCAGTCTACATTGATATACTTGTTGCTGTCGCAGAAGGATCTGTGGATGGAGAAGGTTTTTGTGGAGAATTCGTACTACTTGCACGGATATTGGGCTGGATTGGTGGATCGGTATGAGGAGATGATAGAGAAGTATCATCCGGATTTGGGGGATGAGAGGTGGCCGTTTGTGACCCATTTTGTGGGTTGCAAGCCTTGTGGGAGTTATGGGGATTATCCGGTGGAGAGGTGCTTGGGCAGCATGGAGATGGCTTTCAATTTTGCGGATAACCAGGTGCTTAAGCTTTACGGGTTGGTGGCTGGAGGTGGTGGTCTCCGGTGATGGCAGAGGAAGAGAAGAAGAAGAGAGGTCGGGAAGAGAGAGAGAGGCCGTGCAGCAAGAGAGAGAGAGGCAAAGTGAAGCTAAAGAGAGAGAAAATAGAGAGAAAAAAAAAGAAAAAAAAAAGAAATTAGATAATAAAAGAAAAAAGAAATTAAATTGTAGATACCTCTACTAGCAAGCTAGTTTGTCTACTTCACCAAGCATAAGTAACTCTCTCTTAGGGGCCCACAAGCCATGGTGGGGCCCAACTGAGACATACACCTTGTAGCCCTATGTTCAAGCTACGCCACGATATCCAGAAGTGGCAAATACGTCGCCGGGAAGCCACCTTTCCGGCCTTGCAAAGTTGCCTTCACAATATGGCTTCAAGACTAGAATAGTGATTATTACATCCCACATCTAAGAAAATGTAAAGGAGATGACTTCCTTCACCTATAAAAGGAATGTCTCCTCCCACTTAAACATGATCCCATTACACACTTTGTAATCCCCTTGGGCCGCAAAGCCCAAACACACATACTACAACATTCAAGTGGATGTAGTTTCCCGCTAAGGCGGGAAACGAACCACTATACTTCGCTTGTGTCGTTCTCTCTCTCTCTCTCTCTCTCTCTCTCTCTTTACTTATCGTTAATTAGATCCCCACATATCCAAACATTAACATAAATTAAATTAGAAATGTCTATTTTTCCCTTATTAGCGATTTAAAATCTGAAAAGTGGGTCCGGATGTCTGGTCCAGCTCAGCATATGACGTCACCTTTCGAGCCATTTGAATTTTGGACTTGCGTGATGGAAAATAGAAGTGCAAGGACCATCATGATAAAAAAAAAAGTCAGGAACCAAACTGATGTTTGCCCCAAAGTTGAAGGGGGCAAACTGAATTTAGTCATAAATAAAAATTAATGAGTGAAAAGTTTAAATATTACAGATATTATCATTATTTTCAAAGCAATATAAGCCTTTTTTTATTTTTATTTTATTTTATAGCAAGACGAAATAAATTTTATTACTCAAAGAGTTCAAATGTTACAATGGGAAGCCACAAAACTTTCAATGACTGGAGGTACAGCTCCCTTCTAATGAGCCTACCCAGAAGAAATGGCAAGCTTAGCCATTTTATGTGCAGCCATATTGGACTCTCGATAGGCATGTTTGGAAAAATGAACCTGGCATGGAAGTCTAGTAAGCTGGATCGAAATCTCATCAACCACCCTCCCAATGTGGGATCGACGTATCTTCTTCACCTGACTTTAGAGTGTTGACCAACGATAGGCGGTCACTCTCAAAGACAACAGGCCTAGGTGACTGATTGTGCTCAACAACCCATGATCAAGCTGCCCTGCCTGCAAGTGCCTCAACTACCTCGGGGGATTGGACTGCTCCAACCGCTGCAACATGAGTCACCCACAACTACCCCCTCTAAATCACGAATAATGATTCCAACACCTCCCATCTTGGTACTACTATCAAAAGCCCCGCCGAGATTCACCTTGAGCCACCCAGCTGTAGGACGTTTTTACACCGTAAAAAGTATTTCCTCTTTACATTTATTCTATTAATTAGTTCACTCAGCTCAAATTTTTATTTTTATTTTTACAAAGACGCTATATGAGACCATTGTAAATAGGTGGTGATCTTCATACACGCAATGTGGTGTTTAAGTTTCATTCATGTACATATGATATGAGATTTTACTTGAGCTTGATGCATGATGCACCGAGCTAGCTAGTAAAATCTCATACAAGGTTCATGTGATGGACAAAATTTGAATATATTGTAAACAGAATAGCAACTGATATTTCAAACCCTACATATAGCTAGCTAGTGTTACAATCACAACACAAAAATATCTTATTTTTATGTGATCAACAATAATAAAAAATAATAAAAAACCCCATTATCTATTATTCAATCAAGCAATTAAACTTTGCTATCTTTGACCTACTTTACATATATTGCAATCTACCAGTCAATCGAATTTCAATAGTTGGATTCTCATGGGGGATATTCTACAAGTTGAAATAGTTTACGCTTCTAGAAACAGGGTAAATACTCTACACAAACTTTTGACACACAAGAGTCGATGAATGGTATTTCAAGGTGCTTTTAGTGTAGAATAGCATCACAAGCGATCATCAGTTAAAGCTTGGCAATGGCAGTACCATACAAATTAGATCTTTCAGGCAGCTTTAACTCTTCCCATTCTTCATCATCATCTAACTTCGAGAAGTAGTGATCAACCATCTCATCAGTGATGAGCTCCAACTTCGAAGGCTCCCATTTCGGGTTCTTATCCTTATCCAACAATATAGCTCTACAACCCTCCCTGAAATCCTTGCTGATTTCCCCTCTCATAACATGGCAAAACATTCTGTACTCACGAACAAGGCACTCGCCAACTCCTTGCATCCTTCCTTCTCGAATCGATCTCAATGTAATCTTCAAACTTATCGGCGATGCCTTCTTCAGGGATTCAATCGATGAAGACAACCATTCACGACCATTTAAACCAATGGTAGCAAGCTCCTTCTCAAGAGCACTTAAAATTTCCTCCACTGTTCTCTTAGAAAAGCACTCGTCAATAACATCCATTTTGTGGCAAGCACTTTTCTCTTTTATAGCTGGTTGAATCGAGTATTCATTAATAATAGCTGAAATATTATCAACAAGGTCACTGCTTGATATATTTTTTGAAGCAATTTTTGATACTAGAGCTTCTTCTAACGAGGTCAATTTGGCTGAGGGAACAAAGTGAGTTGCTAAACCACAAGCGAGCATTTCAGAACCGTCCAATCTAGCACCAGTAAGACCAAGATATTCTCCAAAGAATCCAGGAAGCCTTGACAAAAAATAAGAGGCACCTAAATCTGGAAACAACCCAAGAGCTTTTTCCGGCATAGCAAACACCTAGTTCTCAGTTGCTACACGAAACCTACCGTGTATAGAAATTCCAGCTCCACCTCCCATGACAATTCCATTGAGCACGGAAACCTGGGGCGTAGCGTTTGTTGCTATCAAGTAGCCTAAGGTATACACTCTCTTACCATGTTGGGCGCCAAATCTCCAGTTGCCTTCAGAAAGACGACGAGCCACCGCTGCCACATCACCGCCGGCACAAAATGCTCTTCCTTTGCCTTTGAGAATGGCCAACTTGACATTGGCATCGTCCTCGTAGGCTCGTAGGCTTGGAATAGTTGGGACAGCGGAGAGTAAATTTTGGAGGAGAGAGCGTTCAGTTGCCGAGGCCTGTTTAGTGTCAATATCCTCGCAAACAAGTTCTGTTGTATCAAAATTGGATCATCTTGATCGGAGTTGATGAAAGAAGCCATAGAAAATATGATTATACTGTAAATGTGAAAATGGAGTATTGATAAAATATGGGAGGAGGAATATCTTTCCTCTTGATATACAACATATGATGGCTTTATATAGGCACCTTACAACCAAATACCATATGACAAAACTGATACAGCTTACTAATGCATATGTGAATGCATTAAATATGCACTCAAAGAAATCCGCCTGGCTATGTATAGCTTACAATAGCTATAAGGAAAAACATGTAGAAGACACGTAGAAGTTGTAGGCAGGAAGAATATCATTCCTCTTGATCTTATTTCTGATATTGAGATTATAAAACATATATATGGTGGCTTTGTATAAGCACCTTACAACCAAATACCAAACAAAGCAATAATGCTTTGTCTATAACAAAACCGATACAGCTTACTAATGCATATGTGAATGCGTTAAATATGCACTCAAAAAAATCCGCCTAGGTATGTATAGCTTACAATAGCTATAAGGAAAAACATGTAGAAGTTGTAGGCAGGAAGCTAGAATATCATTCCTCTTGATCTTATTTCTGATATTGAGATTATACAACATATGGTGGCTTTGTATAGGCGCCTTACAACCAAATACCAGACAAACCATTAAAGCTTTGTCAATGACAAAACTAATCCAGCTTACTAATGCATATGTGAATGCATTAAATATGCACTCAAAGAAATCTGCCTAGCTATGTATAGCTTACAATAGCCATAAGGAAAAACATGTAGAAGTTATAGGCAGGAAGAATATCATTCCTCTTGATCTTATTTCTGATATTGAGACTATATAACACATGGTGGCTTTATATATGCACCTTACAACCAAATACCAGACAACAGAGGCGGAGGGACACAGGGGCACACTGGGTCACGTGCCCCAGTTTTGATTTTCAAAACGATATATAATATATTAACTGGAAGAATGAATGAATGAATGATATATAGGCCAGTTCAGTTGGTAGAGCACAGAGCTCTTAACTTTGTTGTTGTGGGTTCGATTCCCTTGGCCGTTTTGGTTCTTTTTTTAGACCAAAGGAAAAAGAAGAATGAATGCAGATCAGTTTTGTCCCTTTTGGACCTAGGTCTTTTTTTTTTTTTTTTGATCGGGTTAGTTGTTAGTAACTCACACACCCATGCAGTAGTATCCCAGCGCTAGGACACCTGCACCGACAATGCGGAGAAAGCCTGGCAAAGCCAGACTAATCCACTGCATCGCAGACGCACGAACCCAAAGGGTCCCTCAAATCTGCTGGTCACGGGATGGAGCTGGGATTCAAACGCTAGACCTGGGGGTTCCAGACTAGGTCATTCGACCAACACACCACACCACGTGGTTTTGGACCTAGGTCTTGAACTTTTGATAATTTAATATTAAGATACATATTAGAGGTACTCTAATTCTGAAACTTTTGGCATCAATCACATAATTAATTATTCATATTTTCTTTTTACTTATAGATTTTTAAATCCATTACCGAAATTATTTAAAAAATATTTTATTAACATCAATAACAATTCTTAGCTAATTTTTTTGTCAATTATAATTTTTTTTTTTTTACAAAGATGTTAAAATACTTGAAAATAAAATTAGATCCTGTTGCAGAAAACATCGAGTATAAATAGCACATTGGAGTTATTTTAACGGATTTTTTATATTTTAATATTATTAATTTCTTTTCGTGCCCCAGTAAACTTAAATTTCTAGCTCCGCCACTGCCAGACAAAGCATTAAAGCTTTGTCTATGACAAAACTGATATAGCTTACTAATGCATATGTGTATGCATTAAATATGCACTCAAAGAAATCCGCCTAGCTATGTATAGCTTACAATAGCTATAAGGAAAAACATGTCGAAGACATGTAGAAGTTGTAGGCAGGAAGAATATCATTCCTCTTGATCTTTGAATATCATTTCATTAAATATACCTTTTACTCGTGCATCTACATGGACTCACAAAATCACGTAAAAACAATAGTAGAAATGGTTAATGTTGGTTTATCAGTTTATCCACTTGCTTTAGACGTTAGAATTTAGAACGAATGCAGTTATTTCCCACTACTCATGTATCTTTTCAATAATTATCTCTCTAGTTTTTTTTTTTTTTGCTTCTTAATATAAGAACCCTTATACTTATTTGTTTCAATTAACTCAATAGAGGAACTACCATTCGGTGAAGCTTTCAATTATAGTAGTAGAGATAAATTATAAAAATAGAATTTATATAATTAAGGGCTAAATTTTGTTTAGTCCCTGTACTATGCCTCTCTCATCGTTTCAGTCTCTGACATTCTAATTTAATCTGAAAGGTCCTTGAGGTCTCAATTTCTGTCTAATAGGTCCTCACCGTCTAATAAGTCTGTTAACTAGCTGACGTGGCACACAATTAGACGCCACGTCAGCGCCATGTAAGCGAGGTGGATGGTAAAATGTCCATTATGCCCCTATTCTTCCTTCTTTCTTTCTTTTTAATTTCTTTCTGTCTCTTTTCTTTCTTTTGTTTACACCCAACCGGCCACCACCGAACGGAGCCATGCGTTGAGCAAAATCCACCACCACCGAGCTCTCCACCACCACTACCCAGCTTACCATCCAAAAACATCCTCGGATTTGCCCAAAACCCTAAGGTCCTTTTTCGGATATGGTGATTTGGGGTTGAGGATTTGGATTCAGATTACCCAAATCCAAATCAATATGTTTGTTACCCAAACCCAGATTTAAATCAATTCGATTCACACAAGTCGACGTTGGGGTACGTGATTGGCGGAGTTGAAAATGTGGGTGGGCATTGCGGTTGCAATGTTGTCTTCGAAGGAGCCGCGATTCTCAAAGCGGCCGGAGCCATACTCGAAGCTATTACTTTGGGCCTGCCATATCTTGTCTAGGAGACCGCCAATCCAGCCTTTCTGTAGATCAGGTTAGTGGTGGCACTGTTGGTTGGAACGCGGTACGCGCCGTCGCCGGATTTGCCGAATCTGTGCTTCTCCATTCTCCAAACTCCAGCTCGAATCGAGTTAAACGACTTCCATAATTAGAATAAGCACCTTAACACCCACACGCTTCCAAGACGCCGCCTTTCGGTTTCGATCAGAGCCGCCACACGCACCACCTTGAAATTGGACTGCTATAGCTACGCTGGCATGTGGACTGCTATAGCTACGCTGTGTATGCCGGCGTAGTCCAATCGTTCTGGTAAGCTAGCCCTGAAGCCTCTTTCATTATCTGATTGAGTTCCAGCCTTGAAATTGGTGGATTTCTGATGTTTAGTTCTTCGATTTGCAATATCTGAATTTTGGGTTTGGAGGAAACAATGGACTTCAGATTGGAAGGAGAGCTTCTGGTCTTGATTTTTATAAAGCCTTAAGGGAAGGATGAAGATCTGATGAAAACAGCGAGTTCCAATACGTCGTGGAGTTTTGGCCTCGACAAAACATTGAAATAGGGTAAGAAACCCAAGCCTTTAACTGTGAATTTGATTTTGTTGGGAAATTGAGATTATTGTGAATGTTGTTTTGTGGTGGAGATGAATACATGGAGTTTTGGGTTAAGGACAATTAGCTGAGACTACCACCTAGAAGGGAGGAATTGGAATGATTATGAAGAAGGTAATGTTTTGATGAAAGATATGGATTTCTACTTATAGTGGTAATGTTGTATGCCATGAGATCGAAAGAACTGAATGAGAATGATATGGTGACTGATTGTGTTTAATTATGTTTGAATGGTTCTGCGTGCATTTCAATCTGGAGCTTGATTTTTCTGGTCATGGCCAAGTCTGAGTCTTATCTGATTGTGTTTAATTATGTTTCTTACTAGAGTTTCAATAAATGTTTTATCTGTTGCCGCTGCAAATTAATGGGGGTATGGAGTGAAAAATTCAATCAATTTGGAGGGAGTTTTCATGAAGAATGGGGGAAAATGTAAAGGGGGTATATTGGACAATTTACAGGTTACATGACATGCAAATTGCTGAGGTGGCGTAGCTTGGATTTCCACATCAGCAAGTTAACTGCCGAATTTGACGGAATGTTAACGGTGAGGACCTATTAGACGGAAATTGAGACCTCATGGACTTTTCAGATTAAATTAAAATGTCAGGGACTGAAACGATGAGAGAGGCATAGTACAGGGATTAAACAAAATTTTTCCCTATTGTTTGGCTCTAGTTTTTCTTGAGCTGGTCAACAGTCTCTTTTCTTGCGCGGGCGTGCCAGCACCGTTCGGGTGCGGTCGTCTGGGGTGTCCCTTGACCTGACTTCTTTCGAGCGACTGTAGACGAGGAGAGCACCAACTTCGTCGCGGGATTCTTCTGTGCCTCGTGGTGAGGACTTTGTCTTGTATCACCAAGTTGATACTCAACGTTGTAGGTCGAGCAGTGCGAAATCACTTGGAAGTAGGGAGAACTTGCTAAAGCGTGACTTTAGCTTGGCTGGTTTGCGAGAGCGTTACCTTTGCTTAGCTGGTTCCGTAACCGTTGTGTCGTGGTACTACAGTCGACTCCCGAGGAGACTAGGACCGAAGCACATTGACAGAGGGTTTGGTGGCACTGACAGTCGGCTCTTGAGAAGACTAGGACTGGAGTGTGATCACCGGTAAGAGAAGGAGAGGAGTTGCTCTTAGAGAGAGGTTGCTCTAGAGAGGCTTGGATAATCTTAGAGATTGTATTGATGAATTGTGTTGTCTATTGTTACTTGTTGTAGCCTCTATATATAGGCTACCAAGCCATAGTGGTTGGCCTTAAACAAATCATGATGGGTTAGATTTGAGCACTTAAACACTAATGGAATTGTTAGGTTTAAGCACTTAAACACTAATGGAATGTTAGGTTTAAGCACTTACTGCTCCAATTTTGATGCAGCTATATCTCCACCAAGAACTCAAAATAGGCCTTCGACTTCTTCATATCAAATGATCCACAATGAGTGTAGATAATTGTGGCAAATTTTCATAGCTTTCTTCCATGTGGTTGGGCCGGAAATGCTGCTGGACTCCTTACAGGTCCAGTTTTCCAGTTTTGCTTCTGCAGAAAATTGGACTGATTGTTTGAAGGCTTTCCACTCAAAACTAGCTCTGGAACTCTTCATAAGAAATGATCCTTGGGATGTCTAGAATTAATCTGGAAAGTTTTAGCTCATTTGGATTTCGTTTGGTTAGTCTTCCGCCCTTCCTTCCTTATTTAGCTCGGTTTCTCCTAGCCGAAGTAGGAAAATATGCTAAAGTTGACTTTTCATTTCCATGCTTCCATCATTTCCTTTTCTTTCCATAATTATGCAGGTAGACTTTATTTAGCCTCTAAATAATATATTTTGAACTTGTCGATAATATATAGCTTGAGCCACTGACATTGGCTCAATTTCTCCAAGACACGCCTTGTCAGGCCAAAATGCTCATTTTGGGCCCAAACACCTATAACTAATCAATCTGTCCATTTCTTTTTTTGCCCTAGTTAATGATGAGCCCAAATTTATTTCCCTGTTAGGGCCGAATCTTATTTTGAGACCAACTTTTGATTATGGGCTCTCCCTCAAATTGAGACTGCTAGGCCCACAGCAGGTGGATGAGACTAAAAGCAAATGGGAGAAAGAAAGCATGCATGGCATGGGTGAGCCTTACGCGCAAACATTCATGTGGGTCAGCAACTGAGGCCCACCACATGTCCATAGAAGGACGGCTGTGGTTCGACTAATACAAAATGGTCGACCCTTGTTGAATTAAATTTTTTGTGCAAATTACATTACAAAAACTCAAAAAGTAACATATATAAAAAAAAAAAAAACTCAAAAAGTAACACAAAAAATTATATTAATAATTAGGGAAAATTTTGCAAACAGTACATCAAGTAAATGCCACTAATAAAACTAATACATAAATTTTCAAAACAATCATTTTGGTACACGGACTCCCGATCCCAACTCACTTTGTAGACACACAGTCACTAACGCCGTTTAAATCTCTGCAACTTGGCCTTTTTTTAGGGGTAAAATCGTCTGTACGGATTTTCCCTCCAATTCCTTCCTTTTTGCTGCCTCCATACAATGGCCGGTCTCCATGTTTCCCGCCAAAAATCCTCTATAAAGCAACCAATTTGTTGACCCTACCCTATAAAGCAACCAATTTGTTGACCCTACCCTAGAAAGGCCAGGGGAAAGTGGAAAAATAAAGTAATCTGCAGAAAATAAGGATCTCCATACCAGAAAACCAAAACATTCACAAAACCATCCGAATAATAAAGTAATCTGCAGAAAATAAGGATATCCATACCAGAAAACCGAAACAATCTGCAGAAAATAAGGATATCCATACCAGAAAACCGAAACCAACACAAAACCATCCAAATAATAAAGTAAAATCTGCAGAAAATAAGGATATCCATACCAGAAAACCGAAACCAACACAAAACCATCCAAGTCAAAGTACTTAATTAAGATAGATAACATTGGTTCAAACTACATCATTACCATTATGGCAGCCAAATTGTTCAAACCAAAAACCCCCTGTTACACAAAAGCTCTATAAAACCCAATGGCATTTGTAACATAACATAGGATAACAAATGCCACAATAACAGGGGGTATAAGCTGGCAATTATACCATAACTTGGTTCCTAAGAAGATACATTTAGGGCTTCCACAAGGCCATTTGGAGTTTGGGTTTTGAACCCGGAACAACTGTCGATGCAGATGCAGAAACAGATTTTGAAGCAAGTCTGGGTGATTTCCTAGGTGTCTTTCTCCCTGCAATCCTCCTGAATCTCTTTCCCGAGCTACCAGGCATGGCTGTTGATCTCTCATTCCTTGGTTCAGTCTACAAAAGAGTGAATATACAAGCTAATGAGCTGCATCCAAAGTATAAAAATATGCAAAGTCCCAACCAAGATAAAAAAGCACAGAAATACATAACTGCAAATAGCTTACCTGTGCAGCTGGCGGCACCACATTGCCATTTTTTTTAGGAAGTAGAGTATTCCCATCATCACCTCCTTGCTCAACAGTCACATTCACATTCACATTGAGATTGACATTCTGATTGTCATTCACCATGCTTTGCAGAACTGATGATGCTTGAGAAAACACATGCTCTGCATTATCATAATTTGATCCTTCATCTGGCAGTTCTGTATTTTCTGGAATGTTGAGTTGAGGTGGGTTTTCTTCAGCCATCTGTGGTTGAACATTAGGAACTGCAACTTCCTCAGAAACATTATCCTCTGCAATTTGAGGGTCAGCTTCTTGGTTCACAACCTGCATGGATCCATTTAAAATCATACAATGATGCAACATATATTCCCATAAAACAGTCCACGAGCACAAGTATTGAAAATGATTGGTAATAGAGCATGTTATACCTGGCTTCTTCTTAAACAAGTCCTCTTGTTGTGCCCTCTATTCCCACATCTTCCACACTTAATTTGAGAATAGTAGCTCTTCGGTAGCACTTCAGTCCCAGCAGGTGGTGGTTCCTCACCTAAACATTACAAGTACAATGTAGTGATGACATAACATATACAAAGTCCCCATCAAAAATGAATTGAATGTAATTAAATACCTGGTTCTTTGGTCCTCTTGGTTTTTGGCCTTCCCGGTTGCCTCCTATACAGTGGAGGTGCAACTGGCCTCTCTATCCTTTCCCATTCAGCAACACCAGCTATGGGATTTAAAACCACCTCATATGCCTCAAGATATTTCTGTTGTGTATACCATTCAGCAACAAACTCATCAGGGCTCCATCCTTTTCTATATATAGCAGCAACTGCATCACCATCAGCCCTGTTTCCAACTGGGTCCAGGTCCTCTGCTTCAAGTGAAGACAAAGGGAGATCTTCAATGAAATGCCCAAAGTATAGCGAGTGATCGACTTCTTCATCCATTGCATCTATCTCCCAATCATAAACAAACAGCCTTCTTGGAGAAAGACACACAATGTAGACATCCAAAACTGTGACGTCCCGAACCCGAATTCACCGGTTTACTAGTCATTTGGACGGTAAACAACTTTTACTGTCGTTTCAATGCTTTTAGGGGGCCCTAAAAGTTGACTTTTTTTGTTTGGATCAAAATTTGAGAAAATGTTCTTCATGAAAGTTGTAGAGTACGTTAAACCGAGCGTGTGCATATGTGGTACGTAAAAATCGGAGTTCGTATGCGAAAGTTATAAGCGAAATATGAAAGTTACTGTTTATGGTAGATTGGTATAAATTTGAAAAGTTACTGTGGCCGGGTAACTTTTCTTTCTTTTTTCTCTCCTTCCCCCGTGCTCTCTCAGTCTCTCTTCTGCAACTCTCTCTTTCTCTCTTCTGCAACCTCCTCTTTCACCACCTCTAGGCCACCAAATGGCGAGCTGCGAGCATCGATAGACTTGTCTCCTCCTCCTTATTACGCATGTGGGAGTTGTTTACGACGATTTGGCCGGAAATGTGGAGATCGAAGCCAACATTTTTTACTGTAGCAAATTGGTCGACGCCGATTTCCGGCCACCTCCGGTCATAAACCCAGGTCCATTAGAAGCGCCTTGAGCCTCTCTTCATGCTTGCCAAGTTTCATAACCCAGATCGAAGCATGGAGGAAGAAAGCATAATTGGAAAATTTCACTGTACTTGGGAGTGCTTAATTGTTCGGCTACTTCAAGGTATTTTCTGACTTTGTCACAGTTGAGAAAGTTATTGGAAATGTTGAGATGATGCTGTGGATGAAATTTGGTGGCCGGAGGAGGAGTTGGCCGCCGCATGAATAGTACGACGGGTGAATAGTGCGGTGTATGAACAGTGATTTATATTTTGTTTTTTTTTAGCTAGTTAAATTCTATAATTTTTGTAGAGGTTGAATATGTGAATTTAGTTGGAATTGGAGAAGTTTTTAATTGATTATGAATTTCTGGGAATTTAGGATTTCGATTATCGATTTACGAGAATCCGAGCGTCGGATATCTCTTGGTTCTGACTTGGAACCTTTAAGATAACGAATTGGTATTAGATGTAAAATTTGGGTTGAATCAGAGAAGAAGTGGCGAGATGATTTATGAGGATTTGATTTTGAGAATCGTATTTAATTGTTGAATAGTTATTCACGAATTATAATTGTGTACAGGGCGATATACCGAACTATTGCTCGATGAAGGAACTCGTATGCGTGATCGCCTAAATAGTACTGTGAGTGGACATTTGTTTTTAAATTAATTATGCATGCAGTATTATTATTTCATTCCAATTGAGATTTAAATTATGTTTTGAATTATTGAGTTTTATGGTTTATTGAGCGTTGATTTATCGGGATTTATTCATGAATTACGAGATTAGTATTGAAATTCCTTCCCGAGGGCTTTTAGTAGATTTTTTGAGATAGTTATTCAGGAGTTATTGAGTTGAGAAATGATTTTCGGGAAGTGACTGATTAAGAAAATATTATGAGAATTATTGATTTCGAAAATCAGTTGATACGATGATATACGAGTACGAAGGATGTGGGCCCCGGAAAATTTATCGAGCTTAAATTGAGATCGTTCGTCAAGTTATTTATTTACGATCTCGATAAATGTTAAGATGCTCGAGGAAATTTTCAGAAATTTTCATAAAGTGAAATCCTCAATTTAGGAGTTGGACAATAAAGTACACGACACGACGAGTTCGTGGGAATTTTTGGGGAATTTTTCGGACACCCGAAGTGTTTATAATGAATTTCCGAAGTTTGGAAATTATGGAAATTCATTTTAAATAAATAGAATTTGTCCTGATGCAATCTGGGCCGTTAATTAACCACCGCTTGATCTCGGCCGTTGGATCAGACTCAGGTTGGGCTATAAATAGTGGCAGATGAGAGTGAACGATCCAGATGGCTCCGGAGGATTCCAGAGCTCTCGACCCGGATCGACGACTCGACGACCCGATAGTAGGACCCAACCGGAATTTTCGTTTCCGGCGACGAAACGACGGCAGACGACCCACGTTCGTTTCCTCTCTTCATCGCCGATGCGTCGCTGGCCTCATATCGTCCATTTGATGACTGATGGCGACGGTACGACGTCGAGAAGCTGCTGCAACCTTGGTAGTTTTCCGGTGATTTCCGGCGACAGATTAAGCTGCATGAGGTGAGGAAATCCTTCTCCTCTTCATTCTCTACATCTGGGTATAATCAGTTTTCGAATTCGAATAGGTTCTGATGAGATTGTGTTTTTGGGTGTCGTCGGACCTCACTGCAAATCCGGTTTCCGGCAGCGTTTCCGGAGTTTTGAATCGTCTCCGATAGCGATTCTAATCCTGGAACTCAAAGGGGTGATTGTATTGGCTAGGCTGAGTTGACGAACCCAGAATTGATTAAGCTGGAGATCGTCTTGCTGTGTTCGTCCGCCAGGGAGCAGACCTGCAATATGGGTTCTGTTCTTCATCTACTTTGATCACAAGGTTAGTTGGAATTTGTTTTAAGGGTTCTGCGAATTTATTTGCGGCTGGAATTGATTGCATGCGTTTGCATGCTTACCGTGAAATTATGTTGAGGGAGGTGATTTTGGTTTGTTGTGAATTAAAAAGGAATTGGGGTTAATTGGAAACCTGGATGAGTTGGTAAACTGATAGTGTGTGTCTAGATTGGGTTGTTGCTTTCTGATTGGAATTAAAGGTGATCAAGCTTGATTGTTAATTAGACATGTGAGGTTGAATTGTACGTGGTGATTCCCTTTTGTTTGACTATTGGTCAAGGAAATTTTCCAGGGTATGCCATGGTATTTTCAATATGGCATAATCATGGTTTTGTTTATCATGGGATCTGGATGCTGAAAGTTACACCATTAAATAGAATGCTAATCATGGTTCAAGTTTAATGTTGGGTGCCCTTAGTAATTTTCAGGGTGCACCTAATTGAAAAGGAAACTGTGTTGACTTGAGAAACATCTTGATATGGTTATGATTGGTGAAAAATCTAAAAATGATAAAATATTCGGTAATTGGGATAATTATCGAATTTGTGGTGATTGGTCAAAGGTTGGTCAAACTGTGGTCAATCCTGGTCAAACCAGGAAAGGTTGGTTGGACGATTTATTAATCGTCGATATTTCATATAATTGTTCAATGGGTTATTAACGGTCGAAATGTCGGAATCTAGGACTCCAGTTACCCGAGGAACGGAAGGTTCGCGACTCTCGGAGTACGTGAGAGAAAGCATCGGAATCCAGGTAGGGATTCAGGACTCTCCTCGGTTGGTGATTTTCTTTTATATTTTATTAATGTGATGCATGATAAGTGGTATGGGTTGGTTATGTAAAATGCAATGCATACTAACCAATCTGTGAGAAAATGTGTGATGGCTTGAGAGCGAAGGGTGGCTCTGACTTCCTTGGGTTCGATCCCCTTAACCTCCGGAGGGTTAGTTACGCCGGTCGTCCGGGTATTCCGATTGTAGTGACGGGCCCGGTACGTGTGTGTAGCTAGGTAGTGGACGCTCTCGCTACGCTTACCTGGTGATAAATTAATTTGAGGTAAGGTCGTGTAGTGGGTCTATGGGACCGGCCATCAGGTAATACTTGGATTTGGCGCCGTATTTATTTAAGCATCATGCATCGGTTTTCAAGTTGAAAAACATTAAAGTTTGTCGTTCTTTTAAATATTTGGTTTAAATATGTTTTCATACTGGGCAGCCCAAATATTTGTTTATTGGTTTTAAGTCTAGTTGAGGTAGAGTTCCTGTTGAGCAGCGAGGACGAAAGCTCACCCCTACAACAGTATGGATGCAGGTACTGTGCACTGGTGACGGGACAATAGCGGATGGAGCTGGGTGTGCAGAACAAGTTCGGTAAATTACCGTGTGGACCTTATTCTAAATTCTATTTCTCGAACCTGATGTTATCTAGTCTCGTGTCATCATTTAGTTGAATTCTCTTCAAGTGAAATTCAAACCTTGGGTGAGCCTTTATCCAAGTTCTGGACGAATGAAATAGATTTCAGCAACTCAAGTTTTTCACCTCAAAAATATTTGTAGCTTCCGCTGTGTTTTTACAAAAAGTTTTCAAACAAAATGCCTAGCGGTTGTCTAGGATGTAAATTGAGCGTTCGGTTTACGTTTTAGAGACTCGCGGCACTGTGACGTGCTTAAGCTGGTGAGGTGCAGCTTGGGGCGTTACAGAAAGTGGTATCAGAGCAATGCTTCCGAGTTTTCAATTTCAACGATTTAAAAACCTCTGATACCCGAAAAAGTTTCTGTCGGCTCGTGAAAATTTCCAAGTCCTGGTAAAAAGTCGACTTCGGAAATGCTTGTTTGAGAACGTGTTTCTGAACCTTTGACTTGAAACTGTTTGACTTCGGTTTTGAAGACCAAGTTTCGAAAAACGTTTGAGAAAGTTTTCGGAAAAAGGATTTTGTGAAAACGGTTCACAAGCGGGTTTTAAAGGTGTTTCCGAAAGGAGATTTCGAAAAAAGGGGCCAAAAGCGAAAGTGCTTTGAAAGGCGATTTGGTAAAAAGGTTTGACTTCCCGTTACTGTTCAAAAGTTTTGGTTTTCGATGCTTACTATTTAAGTTCTTAAACCCGCACCGACTTTGAAATGTGTTTTGTCGGAAAGACGCTTTTGACCGAAAAAGGGAAGTTTTAGCGGAAAATCGTTTTAACGCGGGTTTTTACTTTTGAGGTTTTTGAACAAAACATTGCACTGTTTTAAACAGTTTTTTTGAAGTTTGTCTAGAGTCTTGATTTCCGGTTACGTGGGAGATTTCAGGAATTTCTTTACCATGAAATTCCGGTTCACTTATTCGTAGTGAGAAATGATTGTTGCTAGTGTGTGTTCATATAATTACAACTCTTCACGCGGTTTAGGGCCCGACTGGCCACCGGATCCCCCTAATGTATACTGAGGTTGAATGTTGTTAATTACTGAATACAACTCGCGACAAATAAATGACTCTGGAGTTATTCTCCGAAACTTCGACGTGTTGTCAGTCGTCGGAACTATTGTTTGTTTTCTTTTTGGATTCCTTAATCCGAAAAATCGTTATCCCTTATTCGAAGGGTTGACTTATGTTCCGACTTGTCTTTGTAATTGAAATTGTGGTTGCGTGATTTTCTATCCTTTTGAATGTTGTTATATTGTTGGATTCACTTACCGATTTGGTTGTTTGCCATCGCTTTGTTCAGTGAATCTGGTTCATTAAAAATTGTGCTTATTGCTATTGAAGTTGGACTTGCTAATTGATTCTTCCTTGGATATCTTGTCGAGTCTAGTTTACTTGATTTCTTCCATAGACTCGATTGTTGTGATTTGTCTCATCATCTTTTCAAGTCCAACTGTTGTATGTTTATACATTGTGTTGAATTGGTTATGGATTCACTTCCAAATTGTGCATAATCACGTGAATCCTGTTCATTGAAATATTGTTGGTAAGACTCGATGTTGCATTTGTCTTGTAATCTTTATCGAGTCCAGTTAATGTTCATCCTTTTATTTGTTCTTTGAATCTGAATGAGTATTGCCACCCAAAGCTCCTCCACAGTGCACAGACCGCCATAAAGATTACGTGGGCCCAGTATGAGGTAAAAGTAAAAAGAAAAAGGTACGTGAACGACAAACTTTGGGTCCCTATAAGCATAGTGGATGTTTGGACAACTGTCTTGTGAATTTCTTTTAGTTGTCTGAGTGATGTTGATTGTTGCTCTCATGTTAGACTTGACTTGAAATGTCATTTGAGAACTCTCGAGGGATTTGAATCATTATTTCGGGAAGATCCTGTCGAGCGCAACTCGTTGACGCTTCTCGTGCCTCAGGGGAATGAGTCAGGGAAAAGTGGATCTTCAGCTACTTAATCTACTGAACAACAAAATGAAATTCCTCGCTTAGACCTGTCGGCTTCGAAATTAAGTAAGAGAGATTTAATTGTGCTTTAGTACTCGCCATTTAACGTTGCTTGTGGAATTTTAGGATTGTAAAATCTGAAAGCATGGTTTCGGCGAGTGGTACCATATAAGGCGTTGCTTTGGGGTAGACGAGGAAGCTACGCGATTAGAAGATTTATAGGTTGACTAAGGTCACCTTATGTAGTGTGTAGACCTCCTCGGAAATGCTTTAGCAAGTTAATGCGTATTTAGCATGGGCCAGAAGTGTATCATAAGGAAAGAAGGAAAAGAGGTGTGTGTCCACTGTGCGACCTCTGTGGCGACTTCTCGAATTATGTTTCTTCGACTCACTCGTATATGCGGCAGAAACTCCATGTCACTTATGGCTATAGTTGACTCGAGTTTTTGGACGTCGAGATTCGCATACGTATGTGGAAATAAGGCTACTTTGTTCCGTGGACCAAACGGCTTGACTCTTGGTGAAAGGTCATCAAGTAAAACGTATTTCAAGGAAGGGTAAGCGACTCTCTGGGATTCTGGCCATTTACAACAACACGTGTTACCGGTAAGGATCCTAGAAGGACTGCGGGTATTTCTTCCTTGTAAATAGTTACGTTGACTTTTATTTTCTTCCTTTGGTTGATTTTGTTTATCAATTCTCTGACGTTCTGGTTGTGGTTGTAATCATGCTAGTTCAACATTTAGACTTCTCCATTTGAGTTGTTTCCAAGGTTTAGAAAATCTTGTGTTTGAAAAGGTTTTGCGGGTTCAAAAGTATTTCGAGTTATTTTCAGAATTGTTTGCAATTTCAATAAATTTCACCCAAAGGTGATAAATTTTAACCCTCTGAATCAGTCTCAAAGCTGAGATTTTTAACCTTAGGTTCTGCTGATTTTCCCGTTTCAACAACTTTGGAATCAATTTCTAATGACTTCCAGAGCTCCGAAATTTTGAAATTTTAACACAACAATGTTTGGCATCTTTGCCAATGATCTGGAAAGTTTCACTTCATTTCGACTGGACATGAAGTCGTGGCCATTTTTCCAAATCTGCTTTACGAGAAAGGAAAATTTGAAAACTTCTCTGCAAGTTGTTTTGGTAAAAATTTTCACTTCCTTTCTCTTCCCTTCTTGGAAGTTTAGAGTTGTGGTATTGGAAATCATTTGAAATTTCCTAGAGCTCAAATTCCTTTTCTTAGGAAATTTGCAAAGCAAAGTTTTGGTATTGTTTTCGGTTGCTTATCCATATAAATCAAGTTCAACGTAAACTGTAGTAAGGGAGGATATTCTCTACACTACTAGATGTTTGGCAACCGAAAGGCAAGAAGGAGACGTGCAAAGAACGAAAGGGTAGAAAGCTTGCGTTGTCACCATCAGGAACGCGACTTGCGACTTCAGCAACATAACTTGACATGGTCTGAACGACGTGTGACCTGGAAAAGTGATTTGACGTCAAGTACGTTACGATTGCTGTTCATGGTTGTTTAACCATCAGCTTCTCTAATTTTGGCGATGCTTTCGAGATCAACGCTGTGCTATGTGTGGAAGCGTGCGAGCCTTCAGTCTTCAAGAGGTGAACCTTTAACGGTGATCCTCGAATTTCGTCGGATAGTGACGGAAGCACTTGTTGAAGCTTATTTTCAAGACTGATCATCAGCTCGACGAACTAGTGTCCAAAGATCCATTAGCACGCGACTGTTGCAAGTAGGGCAACATGATTCGATGTTGTTAACACGACGCATATCATCCACGTGATTGGTAGGAGTACTTCGCCTTCGAGTTCGTGAAGTGATTGCGTTAGCCAAAGTGGTAGTCACAAACGAATACGTAACGAACTCGGGTGCACTACGAGAAAATTTGTAAAGTTTCGTCACGTGGAAATTTGTGGAATAACTTTTAGAAATCGGCTGTTAGGTTCCGTCGTGCTTTTCCCGTATAGCTTGATTAGAAAGACGGATGCTAAGCCAACTTCGCAAGTGTTTGTCCTTTTGAGGACAGATATGTCTTCCACGATGAATCGCGAATTCCATGTTAGTGACGACCAGTGAATTGTTAACAGAGTGTTTTCCATTGGACGTTAATGGTCACCAGAAGCTATGAGTCGCGGCGACTACGTCGACTTGCTCTCATAATTGACATAGGTCCCGCGTGAAGAACATAATTTTACCTACGGGTAGGTGTATTTGACTACGAGTACTTAAGTATGTCTTTTGGACAAAACTGCAATTCCCGGGACGTTGTGTTTGTAATGAGCGGGAATTGAATGAAGACGTGAATCGGCTATGAGTTGCCAGCAGTGGCAATATTGAGTTAGGGTAACAGGGTTGGTAGTTACCCAGTTTCATTTGGTATAGACATAAATTGTCTGTGAAAATGCCAAGTATGGCAGTGTGATGAGGAGAGTAATGAGATTTTTAATCACTCAGTCCAGTTGTTCTAACAAAAGGTCTTGTGGTTACAGAAAAGTGAAAAATAGCGGAGCAAAGTGTATCCTGTTGGTGATAACTGAGGAACACTTGGTAAAGAGAAATGCTAGCTCCGGTGTTGATATGTATGACTAGTAATAGTCGAATTGTACCACAAGAAATTAGACTGAGAAATAGTTATGGGTACTGGAGTCCAACATGAAAAGTAAAGTATTGTTGACCATTTGACCAATCAGGAAATTTCGAGGACGAAATTTATTTAAGGGGGGTGGAACTGTGGGCCCCGGAAAATTTATCGAGCTTAAATTGAGATCGTTCGTCAAGTTATTTATTTACGATCTCGATAAATGTTAAGATGCTCGAGGAAATTTTCAGAAATTTTCATAAAGTGAAATCCTCAATTTAGGAGTTGGACAATAAAGTACACGACACGACGAGTTCGTGGGAATTTTTGGGGAATTTTTCGGACACCCGAAGTGTTTATAATGAATTTCCGAAGTTTGGAAATTATGGAAATTCATTTTAAATAAATAGAATTTGTCCTGATGCAATCTGGGCCGTTAATTAACCACCGCTTGATCTCGGCCGTTGGATCAGACTCAGGTTGGGCTATAAATAGTGGCAGATGAGAGTGAACGATCCAGATGGCTCCGGAGGATTCCAGAGCTCTCGACCCGGATCGACGACTCGACGACCCGATAGTAGGACCCAACCGGAATTTTCGTTTCCGGCGACGAAACGACGGCAGACGACCCACGTTCGTTTCCTCTCTTCATCGCCGATGCGTCGCTGGCCTCATATCGTCCATTTGATGACTGATGGCGACGGTACGACGTCGAGAAGCTGCTGCAACCTTGGTAGTTTTCCGGTGATTTCCGGCGACAGATTAAGCTGCATGAGGTGAGGAAATCCTTCTCCTCTTCATTCTCTACATCTGGGTATAATCAGTTTTCGAATTCGAATAGGTTCTGATGAGATTGTGTTTTTGGGTGTCGTCGGACCTCACTGCAAATCCGGTTTCCGGCAGCGTTTCCGGAGTTTTGAATCGTCTCCGATAGCGATTCTAATCCTGGAACTCAAAGGGGTGATTGTATTGGCTAGGCTGAGTTGACGAACCCAGAATTGATTAAGCTGGAGATCGTCTTGCTGTGTTCGTCCGCCAGGGAGCAGACCTGCAATATGGGTTCTGTTCTTCATCTACTTTGATCACAAGGTTAGTTGGAATTTGTTTTAAGGGTTCTGCGAATTTATTTGCGGCTGGAATTGATTGCATGCGTTTGCATGCTTACCGTGAAATTATGTTGAGGGAGGTGATTTTGGTTTGTTGTGAATTAAAAAGGAATTGGGGTTAATTGGAAACCTGGATGAGTTGGTAAACTGATAGTGTGTGTCTAGATTGGGTTGTTGCTTTCTGATTGGAATTAAAGGTGATCAAGCTTGATTGTTAATTAGACATGTGAGGTTGAATTGTACGTGGTGATTCCCTTTTGTTTGACTATTGGTCAAGGAAATTTTCCAGGGTATGCCATGGTATTTTCAATATGGCATAATCATGGTTTTGTTTATCATGGGATCTGGATGCTGAAAGTTACACCATTAAATAGAATGCTAATCATGGTTCAAGTTTAATGTTGGGTGCCCTTAGTAATTTTCAGGGTGCACCTAATTGAAAAGGAAACTGTGTTGACTTGAGAAACATCTTGATATGGTTATGATTGGTGAAAAATCTAAAAATGATAAAATATTCGGTAATTGGGATAATTATCGAATTTGTGGTGATTGGTCAAAGGTTGGTCAAACTGTGGTCAATCCTGGTCAAACCAGGAAAGGTTGGTTGGACGATTTATTAATCGTCGATATTTCATATAATTGTTCAATGGGTTATTAACGGTCGAAATGTCGGAATCTAGGACTCCAGTTACCCGAGGAACGGAAGGTTCGCGACTCTCGGAGTACGTGAGAGAAAGCATCGGAATCCAGGTAGGGATTCAGGACTCTCCTCGGTTGGTGATTTTCTTTTATATTTTATTAATGTGATGCATGATAAGTGGTATGGGTTGGTTATGTAAAATGCAATGCATACTAACCAATCTGTGAGAAAATGTGTGATGGCTTGAGAGCGAAGGGTGGCTCTGACTTCCTTGGGTTCGATCCCCTTAACCTCCGGAGGGTTAGTTACGCCGGTCGTCCGGGTATTCCGATTGTAGTGACGGGCCCGGTACGTGTGTGTAGCTAGGTAGTGGACGCTCTCGCTACGCTTACCTGGTGATAAATTAATTTGAGGTAAGGTCGTGTAGTGGGTCTATGGGACCGGCCATCAGGTAATACTTGGATTTGGCGCCGTATTTATTTAAGCATCATGCATCGGTTTTCAAGTTGAAAAACATTAAAGTTTGTCGTTCTTTTAAATATTTGGTTTAAATATGTTTTCATACTGGGCAGCCCAAATATTTGTTTATTGGTTTTAAGTCTAGTTGAGGTAGAGTTCCTGTTGAGCAGCGAGGACGAAAGCTCACCCCTACAACAGTATGGATGCAGGTACTGTGCACTGGTGACGGGACAATAGCGGATGGAGCTGGGTGTGCAGAACAAGTTCGGTAAATTACCGTGTGGACCTTATTCTAAATTCTATTTCTCGAACCTGATGTTATCTAGTCTCGTGTCATCATTTAGTTGAATTCTCTTCAAGTGAAATTCAAACCTTGGGTGAGCCTTTATCCAAGTTCTGGACGAATGAAATAGATTTCAGCAACTCAAGTTTTTCACCTCAAAAATATTTGTAGCTTCCGCTGTGTTTTTACAAAAAGTTTTCAAACAAAATGCCTAGCGGTTGTCTAGGATGTAAATTGAGCGTTCGGTTTACGTTTTAGAGACTCGCGGCACTGTGACGTGCTTAAGCTGGTGAGGTGCAGCTTGGGGCGTTACAGAAAGTGGTATCAGAGCAATGCTTCCGAGTTTTCAATTTCAACGATTTAAAAACCTCTGATACCCGAAAAAGTTTCTGTCGGCTCGTGAAAATTTCCAAGTCCTGGTAAAAAGTCGACTTCGGAAATGCTTGTTTGAGAACGTGTTTCTGAACCTTTGACTTGAAACTGTTTGACTTCGGTTTTGAAGACCAAGTTTCGAAAAACGTTTGAGAAAGTTTTCGGAAAAAGGATTTTGTGAAAACGGTTCACAAGCGGGTTTTAAAGGTGTTTCCGAAAGGAGATTTCGAAAAAAGGGGCCAAAAGCGAAAGTGCTTTGAAAGGCGATTTGGTAAAAAGGTTTGACTTCCCGTTACTGTTCAAAAGTTTTGGTTTTCGATGCTTACTATTTAAGTTCTTAAACCCGCACCGACTTTGAAATGTGTTTTGTCGGAAAGACGCTTTTGACCGAAAAAGGGAAGTTTTAGCGGAAAATCGTTTTAACGCGGGTTTTTACTTTTGAGGTTTTTGAACAAAACATTGCACTGTTTTAAACAGTTTTTTTGAAGTTTGTCTAGAGTCTTGATTTCCGGTTACGTGGGAGATTTCAGGAATTTCTTTACCATGAAATTCCGGTTCACTTATTCGTAGTGAGAAATGATTGTTGCTAGTGTGTGTTCATATAATTACAACTCTTCACGCGGTTTAGGGCCCGACTGGCCACCGGATCCCCCTAATGTATACTGAGGTTGAATGTTGTTAATTACTGAATACAACTCGCGACAAATAAATGACTCTGGAGTTATTCTCCGAAACTTCGACGTGTTGTCAGTCGTCGGAACTATTGTTTGTTTTCTTTTTGGATTCCTTAATCCGAAAAATCGTTATCCCTTATTCGAAGGGTTGACTTATGTTCCGACTTGTCTTTGTAATTGAAATTGTGGTTGCGTGATTTTCTATCCTTTTGAATGTTGTTATATTGTTGGATTCACTTACCGATTTGGTTGTTTGCCATCGCTTTGTTCAGTGAATCTGGTTCATTAAAAATTGTGCTTATTGCTATTGAAGTTGGACTTGCTAATTGATTCTTCCTTGGATATCTTGTCGAGTCTAGTTTACTTGATTTCTTCCATAGACTCGATTGTTGTGATTTGTCTCATCATCTTTTCAAGTCCAACTGTTGTATGTTTATACATTGTGTTGAATTGGTTATGGATTCACTTCCAAATTGTGCATAATCACGTGAATCCTGTTCATTGAAATATTGTTGGTAAGACTCGATGTTGCATTTGTCTTGTAATCTTTATCGAGTCCAGTTAATGTTCATCCTTTTATTTGTTCTTTGAATCTGAATGAGTATTGCCACCCAAAGCTCCTCCACAGTGCACAGACCGCCATAAAGATTACGTGGGCCCAGTATGAGGTAAAAGTAAAAAGAAAAAGGTACGTGAACGACAAACTTTGGGTCCCTATAAGCATAGTGGATGTTTGGACAACTGTCTTGTGAATTTCTTTTAGTTGTCTGAGTGATGTTGATTGTTGCTCTCATGTTAGACTTGACTTGAAATGTCATTTGAGAACTCTCGAGGGATTTGAATCATTATTTCGGGAAGATCCTGTCGAGCGCAACTCGTTGACGCTTCTCGTGCCTCAGGGGAATGAGTCAGGGAAAAGTGGATCTTCAGCTACTTAATCTACTGAACAACAAAATGAAATTCCTCGCTTAGACCTGTCGGCTTCGAAATTAAGTAAGAGAGATTTAATTGTGCTTTAGTACTCGCCATTTAACGTTGCTTGTGGAATTTTAGGATTGTAAAATCTGAAAGCATGGTTTCGGCGAGTGGTACCATATAAGGCGTTGCTTTGGGGTAGACGAGGAAGCTACGCGATTAGAAGATTTATAGGTTGACTAAGGTCACCTTATGTAGTGTGTAGACCTCCTCGGAAATGCTTTAGCAAGTTAATGCGTATTTAGCATGGGCCAGAAGTGTATCATAAGGAAAGAAGGAAAAGAGGTGTGTGTCCACTGTGCGACCTCTGTGGCGACTTCTCGAATTATGTTTCTTCGACTCACTCGTATATGCGGCAGAAACTCCATGTCACTTATGGCTATAGTTGACTCGAGTTTTTGGACGTCGAGATTCGCATACGTATGTGGAAATAAGGCTACTTTGTTCCGTGGACCAAACGGCTTGACTCTTGGTGAAAGGTCATCAAGTAAAACGTATTTCAAGGAAGGGTAAGCGACTCTCTGGGATTCTGGCCATTTACAACAACACGTGTTACCGGTAAGGATCCTAGAAGGACTGCGGGTATTTCTTCCTTGTAAATAGTTACGTTGACTTTTATTTTCTTCCTTTGGTTGATTTTGTTTATCAATTCTCTGACGTTCTGGTTGTGGTTGTAATCATGCTAGTTCAACATTTAGACTTCTCCATTTGAGTTGTTTCCAAGGTTTAGAAAATCTTGTGTTTGAAAAGGTTTTGCGGGTTCAAAAGTATTTCGAGTTATTTTCAGAATTGTTTGCAATTTCAATAAATTTCACCCAAAGGTGATAAATTTTAACCCTCTGAATCAGTCTCAAAGCTGAGATTTTTAACCTTAGGTTCTGCTGATTTTCCCGTTTCAACAACTTTGGAATCAATTTCTAATGACTTCCAGAGCTCCGAAATTTTGAAATTTTAACACAACAATGTTTGGCATCTTTGCCAATGATCTGGAAAGTTTCACTTCATTTCGACTGGACATGAAGTCGTGGCCATTTTTCCAAATCTGCTTTACGAGAAAGGAAAATTTGAAAACTTCTCTGCAAGTTGTTTTGGTAAAAATTTTCACTTCCTTTCTCTTCCCTTCTTGGAAGTTTAGAGTTGTGGTATTGGAAATCATTTGAAATTTCCTAGAGCTCAAATTCCTTTTCTTAGGAAATTTGCAAAGCAAAGTTTTGGTATTGTTTTCGGTTGCTTATCCATATAAATCAAGTTCAACGTAAACTGTAGTAAGGGAGGATATTCTCTACACTACTAGATGTTTGGCAACCGAAAGGCAAGAAGGAGACGTGCAAAGAACGAAAGGGTAGAAAGCTTGCGTTGTCACCATCAGGAACGCGACTTGCGACTTCAGCAACATAACTTGACATGGTCTGAACGACGTGTGACCTGGAAAAGTGATTTGACGTCAAGTACGTTACGATTGCTGTTCATGGTTGTTTAACCATCAGCTTCTCTAATTTTGGCGATGCTTTCGAGATCAACGCTGTGCTATGTGTGGAAGCGTGCGAGCCTTCAGTCTTCAAGAGGTGAACCTTTAACGGTGATCCTCGAATTTCGTCGGATAGTGACGGAAGCACTTGTTGAAGCTTATTTTCAAGACTGATCATCAGCTCGACGAACTAGTGTCCAAAGATCCATTAGCACGCGACTGTTGCAAGTAGGGCAACATGATTCGATGTTGTTAACACGACGCATATCATCCACGTGATTGGTAGGAGTACTTCGCCTTCGAGTTCGTGAAGTGATTGCGTTAGCCAAAGTGGTAGTCACAAACGAATACGTAACGAACTCGGGTGCACTACGAGAAAATTTGTAAAGTTTCGTCACGTGGAAATTTGTGGAATAACTTTTAGAAATCGGCTGTTAGGTTCCGTCGTGCTTTTCCCGTATAGCTTGATTAGAAAGACGGATGCTAAGCCAACTTCGCAAGTGTTTGTCCTTTTGAGGACAGATATGTCTTCCACGATGAATCGCGAATTCCATGTTAGTGACGACCAGTGAATTGTTAACAGAGTGTTTTCCATTGGACGTTAATGGTCACCAGAAGCTATGAGTCGCGGCGACTACGTCGACTTGCTCTCATAATTGACATAGGTCCCGCGTGAAGAACATAATTTTACCTACGGGTAGGTGTATTTGACTACGAGTACTTAAGTATGTCTTTTGGACAAAACTGCAATTCCCGGGACGTTGTGTTTGTAATGAGCGGGAATTGAATGAAGACGTGAATCGGCTATGAGTTGCCAGCAGTGGCAATATTGAGTTAGGGTAACAGGGTTGGTAGTTACCCAGTTTCATTTGGTATAGACATAAATTGTCTGTGAAAATGCCAAGTATGGCAGTGTGATGAGGAGAGTAATGAGATTTTTAATCACTCAGTCCAGTTGTTCTAACAAAAGGTCTTGTGGTTACAGAAAAGTGAAAAATAGCGGAGCAAAGTGTATCCTGTTGGTGATAACTGAGGAACACTTGGTAAAGAGAAATGCTAGCTCCGGTGTTGATATGTATGACTAGTAATAGTCGAATTGTACCACAAGAAATTAGACTGAGAAATAGTTATGGGTACTGGAGTCCAACATGAAAAGTAAAGTATTGTTGACCATTTGACCAATCAGGAAATTTCGAGGACGAAATTTATTTAAGGGGGGTGGAACTGTGGGCCCCGGAAAATTTATCGAGCTTAAATTGAGATCGTTCGTCAAGTTATTTATTTACGATCTCGATAAATGTTAAGATGCTCGAGGAAATTTTCAGAAATTTTCATAAAGTGAAATCCTCAATTTAGGAGTTGGACAATAAAGTACACGACACGACGAGTTCGTGGGAATTTTTGGGGAATTTTTCGGACACCCGAAGTGTTTATAATGAATTTCCGAAGTTTGGAAATTATGGAAATTCATTTTAAATAAATAGAATTTGTCCTGATGCAATCTGGGCCGTTAATTAACCACCGCTTGATCTCGGCCGTTGGATCAGACTCAGGTTGGGCTATAAATAGTGGCAGATGAGAGTGAACGATCCAGATGGCTCCGGAGGATTCCAGAGCTCTCGACCCGGATCGACGACTCGACGACCCGATAGTAGGACCCAACCGGAATTTTCGTTTCCGGCGACGAAACGACGGCAGACGACCCACGTTCGTTTCCTCTCTTCATCGCCGATGCGTCGCTGGCCTCATATCGTCCATTTGATGACTGATGGCGACGGTACGACGTCGAGAAGCTGCTGCAACCTTGGTAGTTTTCCGGTGATTTCCGGCGACAGATTAAGCTGCATGAGGTGAGGAAATCCTTCTCCTCTTCATTCTCTACATCTGGGTATAATCAGTTTTCGAATTCGAATAGGTTCTGATGAGATTGTGTTTTTGGGTGTCGTCGGACCTCACTGCAAATCCGGTTTCCGGCAGCGTTTCCGGAGTTTTGAATCGTCTCCGATAGCGATTCTAATCCTGGAACTCAAAGGGGTGATTGTATTGGCTAGGCTGAGTTGACGAACCCAGAATTGATTAAGCTGGAGATCGGCTTGCTGTGTTCGTCCGCCAGGGAGCAGACCTGCAATATGGGTTCTGTTCTTCATCTACTTTGATCACAAGGTTAGTTGGAATTTGTTTTAAGGGTTCTGCGAATTTATTTGCGGCTGGAATTGATTGCATGCGTTTGCATGCTTACCGTGAAATTATGTTGAGGGAGGTGATTTTGGTTTGTTGTGAATTAAAAAGGAATTGGGGTTAATTGGAAACCTGGATGAGTTGGTAAACTGATAGTGTGTGTCTAGATTGGGTTGTTGCTTTCTGATTGGAATTAAAGGTGATCAAGCTTGATTGTTAATTAGACATGTGAGGTTGAATTGTACGTGGTGATTCCCTTTTGTTTGACTATTGGTCAAGGAAATTTTCCAGGGTATGCCATGGTATTTTCAATATGGCATAATCATGGTTTTGTTTATCATGGGATCTGGATGCTGAAAGTTACACCATTAAATAGAATGCTAATCATGGTTCAAGTTTAATGTTGGGTGCCCTTAGTAATTTTCAGGGTGCACCTAATTGAAAAGGAAACTGTGTTGACTTGAGAAACATCTTGATATGGTTATGATTGGTGAAAAATCTAAAAATGATAAAATATTCGGTAATTGGGATAATTATCGAATTTGTGGTGATTGGTCAAAGGTTGGTCAAACTGTGGTCAATCCTGGTCAAACCAGGAAAGGTTGGTTGGACGATTTATTAATCGTCGATATTTCATATAATTGTTCAATGGGTTATTAACGGTCGAAATGTCGGAATCTAGGACTCCAGTTACCCGAGGAACGGAAGGTTCGCGACTCTCGGAGTACGTGAGAGAAAGCATCGGAATCCAGGTAGGGATTCAGGACTCTCCTCGGTTGGTGATTTTCTTTTATATTTTATTAATGTGATGCATGATAAGTGGTATGGGTTGGTTATGTAAAATGCAATGCATACTAACCAATCTGTGAGAAAATGTGTGATGGCTTGAGAGCGAAGGGTGGCTCTGACTTCCTTGGGTTCGATCCCCTTAACCTCCGGAGGGTTAGTTACGCCGGTCGTCCGGGTATTCCGATTGTAGTGACGGGCCCGGTACGTGTGTGTAGCTAGGTAGTGGACGCTCTCGCTACGCTTACCTGGTGATAAATTAATTTGAGGTAAGGTCGTGTAGTGGGTCTATGGGACCGGCCATCAGGTAATACTTGGATTTGGCGCCGTATTTATTTAAGCATCATGCATCGGTTTTCAAGTTGAAAAACATTAAAGTTTGTCGTTCTTTTAAATATTTGGTTTAAATATGTTTTCATACTGGGCAGCCCAAATATTTGTTTATTGGTTTTAAGTCTAGTTGAGGTAGAGTTCCTGTTGAGCAGCGAGGACGAAAGCTCACCCCTACAACAGTATGGATGCAGGTACTGTGCACTGGTGACGGGACAATAGCGGATGGAGCTGGGTGTGCAGAACAAGTTCGGTAAATTACCGTGTGGACCTTATTCTAAATTCTATTTCTCGAACCTGATGTTATCTAGTCTCGTGTCATCATTTAGTTGAATTCTCTTCAAGTGAAATTCAAACCTTGGGTGAGCCTTTATCCAAGTTCTGGACGAATGAAATAGATTTCAGCAACTCAAGTTTTTCACCTCAAAAATATTTGTAGCTTCCGCTGTGTTTTTACAAAAAGTTTTCAAACAAAATGCCTAGCGGTTCTCTAGGATGTAAATTGAGCGTTCGGTTTACGTTTTAGAGACTCGCGGCACTGTGACGTGCTTAAGCTGGTGAGGTGCAGCTTGGGGCGTTACAAAGGATATAGCAAATATTTGAGCATAGTTGAATTATCGAGATTTATTGAGTTTTGAGCTTTTCAGCCTTGAAGTAAGATTGAGTTTTCTTTCCGAAAGCATTTATTGATTTACAGAGTATTTGATTTATGCTTTCGAGGATTTATTGAGATATTGAGGTATGAGTTAGCGGGATAATCCTGAGTTATGCTTTCAGTGGATTATTAATGATTTATTGAAGTATTATCGAGTTTATTTCCGAAAGCAGGTAATTGTAAGAGGCTGTTTCCAGTTTATTAAGGAGGCTATTCAGTTTATTGAGGAGGCTATTTACGGCGCATGCGCATATTACCTAGTTGGCAGTCCCTTCTAGGTAATAATTTGGTTGGCAGTCCCTTCCAGACTATATTCCGGTTGGTAGTCCCTTCCGATGCGTCATTTGGGTGGCAGTCCCTCCCAAATGGCATGAGATGGTTAGTTGGCAGTCCCTTCTATCCACCGCCTCCTATTCCGGTTGGCAGTCCCTTCCGATGCGTTATCTGGGTGGCAGTCCCGTCTACTACCTGTGGTTAGTTGGCAGTCCCTTCTACCACCGCCTCCTATTCCGGTTGGCAGTCCCTTCCGATGCGTCATCTGGGTGGCAGTCCCTCCCAGATGACATGAGATGACTAGACAGCAGTCCTTTCGAGTTATCAAGCAAGCCTCTTGAAAAGGATGTTTTTATAAGGATTGAGGATGAGATTTTAAGAGATTTCAAGATGTTTTATTTCTACGCGATTAGATTGCAGTAAAGATGATGATTAAAAGTATTTTTCAAGATTGTTACTGCATGCGAGATTTTAGAGAATAACTTGGGAAATCATTAAGTTTTACTTATTCATTCGAAATTACTTATTTTTCGTCCACTCACTCTAACGGATTTTAAATGTTTTCCCCTGGGCCCTTCGGTTTTAAATGCCCAGTTTGCAGGCCAGTTTAGCTTGAGGTCGAGCGTACTTGGGGTTGAGGCATAGCTGTCATAGCTTTCGCATTATAAAAGCATCGGTCATTTATCTTGCTTTCTATTCTCTTGTTCGCCTGTACATTAGATTGCTCTGATAACCTATGAGATTAATATTCTTAAATTCAGAATTGTTTATGAAATGAGAGATGTGAGATGTTGTGATATAGGGAGCAGGGTGAATCCAGGAGAATAAGGATGGATGATTTAGAAGTGTGGATGTTTTTCTACAGGTTTTGGGTTGTCCATTTTTAGGGGAAGTTCTGTCAAATTTTTGGTAGAATTTCTTCTAAAATGGACCCCGCAGGGCCTCTTCGGATTTCAGGGTGAAATCCGGGGCGGGTCCTGTCAAAAACCCTATCTCTTGATGGAACAAATTGGAGCATATCCATAGCATCATTCTCAGTCACTACGGGTAGGTACCCAGTGCCAGCCTCACTTCCTGGGATCCTATACCAATACATAATTGGACCCATCTGATACCCAAGATCGTTAGCCCAGTAGTTGAAACCCGTAACACTGACTTTATCGGGGTCAACACCGTCCGCATATACGACCTCACCCCCCCTGTACTGCCTATTAACTCCACCATTGCTATAAAATCTACCCCCATGATGAATTCGGACAGTAAACAGATTTTCACCTGTCAAATTCAACCATCAATTGACTATAAGCTGCTATGCATAACGATACACACCAAAATTCAACATAAATTCAGATCACTGTAAGTGTCAAACCATAAGTGTCTGGGTTTTTCTGAAGAAGTGAAGGAGGAGGAGAAGAAGAGAGGAAGAAGAACATACTTTCGGCTAAGAGAGAGATAGGGGAGTTATGATTAAAAAAAGAAAATGAATCTTTCTTTTGTCTCCCACTCTCACTATCTCCCATAACTTTTTCTTTTGTCTCCCACTCTCACCGGATAAGAATTACCATGCCTCATTTTTTTTTTTTGTCTCCCACTCTCACTTCAGAAGATTCCCATGCCACATTTTTTTTTTTTGTCTACAGTTGCTGCATGACTTTGCCTGCGTCCCTTAAGAGCAAGTCCACCGGTGTTGGATTGCCCGGGCAAAAAGAAGGAATGTTGATGTGGCTGCCGGGCTATGCAGAAAAATGGTTTCCACCGGCCCAACCTTGACCGGGCAAGTCTTGCCCTTCCATGCCCAAAGCCATAAAAATGGGCAAGCCCGTGACTAATTCCATGACCCAGTCTGCCTAGCTGCCAGCTCGGCTCGAGGAACCCACATGGGTGACGTCACCCACTGACGCGTGGAGAGAGACGCGCCGGAAGACTGCGTGGAACGCACGGAAGACGCAGAGCGAATGAAAAGCGTGTGGCGCAGTTTTTTGTCGCGTAGCGACAATTAATGGCGTTGATGGAGGAGCAGCAGTGCACGTGGCAACTAGCCGTTGGCTGCTTTGGGAATTTGAACCCAACGGTCAACAAATCTGGGCTTTAGAAATCAACAGTAAAAATGGATCTGACAGCTAGGAATTAATATGAATGTAATTGTATGTAATGGTAAGAAAACGGGCAGAAAAAAATATGTAAAAAATTCTAAAAATCATACAAAAATTTCTCTATAAATACCTACAATTTTTTCTAACATCTCACACCCAAAATACTAGAGTTCATAGTTACACATTCCTCCTCTTCATATAGCTCTCATCATCCATATTTTTCATTATCCACTATGGCCGAACAAATGGGAAACACACGTTCAGTGGCCGGACAAGAGGGAGATCAAAGTGAAGATACCCAAGATAAAAGGAGATGGACGGATGAGGAAGATGTTCAATTGTGCAAGTCTTGGAAAGTTGTAAGCCAATGTCCGGCTGTGGGCACAAATCAGAAAAAAAACGACTTATAGTTGCGCGTGAAGCGACACTTTGACGCAAATTGGCCCAAGAGCCGATCAAGCCAATCTTTGCAGGGAAGGTGGAAAATTTTGAAGGTTGAACTCTTTGAGTGGCATTGTGCATTAAGGCAAGCGAAAAAATGGTACAAGAGCGGTTCGAATGCGGTTGATGAGGTATGTATTTTTTGATAAATCATTTAATTTGTTGATACATTATAGTAAAATATTACATGATAAATAATGTATAATTATAATATCATTTTAATTGTAGTAATTGCTTTTTGTTACAATTAAGATAATTAGTTGATAAATAATGATGTAATTACAACGATGTTTATATTTGTACTTATTGATTTTTGTTGTAAAACGGTAAAAATACATTCTTATTAAAATTATGACCTTTATATTTTTTGATAAATCATTTAAGCACAGATACATTATAGTAAAATATGTCTTGATAAATAATGTAGTAATTATAATATCGTTTTAATTGTAGTAATTGTTTTTCTTTATAATTAAGATAATTAGTTGATAAATAATGATGTAATTACAACGATGTTTATATTTGTACTAATTGCATTTTTTATTAATTTTTTTAATTACGTAGCAAGATGAAGCACAGAAATTGTGGCATAACGGGATGAAGAAAAAAGGGAAGACCAAAAGACACCTGTTTCAGAGTTTTGATAGTTACGCTGTTGTGGAGGGCTTTGCACAATTTAAAGACATCCCTAGCCATACATCCGGAGGAACATCAAATGTAGGAAGTCAACATACGCACACACAACCAATTGCTGAAAATTCCCCCATCAACTTGGACATGGATGTAGATGAGGTAATTGCAGGTGAAACTGCAGATCCTAATGTGAGGCCTCAAGGAAGGAAGGCTGCGAAAGAAGCAATCCGGAAAGCCAAGAAGGCAGCGAAAGAAGGAAGTCCTTACTCAAGCAGTCTCGAGAGTATAGCGAACAACCAAATAGAGGCAACGAAGGGCAAGAAAAAACTCGATGACGAATTCGCTCGAAGTCTCCAAGAGGAAGAGAAAAGAGCATGTATCCTCTTGCAAATCGAAATGCGAAAAGAGCAACTCCTATTTCAAGAAAGGCAAGATCGAATTAAAGAGATGGAAGAGTGTATTAAAGAGAGGGAAGAGCGTATTATGGAGATTGATACAAGTAAAATGACGCCAAATAAAAAGCGTTATTGGTCAAGAAAACAAAAGAAGATAGCGGAGAAAGAAGATCTTGACGAGCAGCCGCCACCTTCTATGGGTGGATACTATCCGCAACCCAATTTTGGTGGTGCATTCCCACAACCAAATTTTGGTGGTGCATACCCACAACCTCCTTACCCCGGTGCATACCCACAACCACCTTACCCCGATGCATTCCTACAACCTCGCTTAACCGGTGGATTCCCACCACCTCCCTTAACCGGTGGATTCCCACAACCCCCTTACCCCGGTGGATACTATCCGCAACCACCTTACCCCGGGGGATATCCTACACAACCACAATTTTCACCTTTCTCTACGGGTGAGTCCACCAACCCTAACCCTAATGATGAGCCTTCAAACACAAATTGGATTTCTAGAGAGGATGACGATTATGATTTGAATAATTAGGTTAGTATGCATGTTTTTAATTGTATTGTACTTTTTCCTAATTTTTCATTTATGTAAGTGATAATTTAATGAAATAAAAGTTGTATTTGGAAATTCCACATATTAAAGCACACACCTTATATTCAAAATCATAGCACATAATAAACATAATACAAGCTAAATTCAAAGCACACAATTATCCATTATTATCATTAAATATATTTTATTTTAAAAAAAATGTTTAAAATTCCGATGAACAGTAAAATTTAAAGCAGTAAAATGAACAGTGAATTTAAAGCAGTGAAATGAACAGTGAAAAGTGAACAGTATTGACCGGGCAAGAAAAAAACGGGTGCAAACCTAAGTCCAGTGGCAGTGAATAGTAACTTGACTGGTCGAATTCTTGACTTCTCGACTTTGCCTTTTCTTGACTACGGGTGCACTTGCTCTAACTCGAAATCCAATAGAACACTTCTCTTAAAAAACAAAAAAGAAACATTGCTTTCACGGTTTCACCCACTCTCTCTGACAATCTTTAATTGTTTAGGTTTAAGTGTAATTGAGAACGACAGGTGTGTGTATTTCGGTTCCTCGGGGCTTTTTGCTTTTCATTCGGTTCGGTTCAGAACAGAAGCCGAATCTTCAGTATAAGAACCGCACCAAGCTTTTTCCCTTTCACGTTTACTGTTGTCATTTATGTTCGATTTTCCTGTTTTTTAGTTAAATTTTTTTTTTCCTTTCACGTTTACTGTTTTCATTAAGGAACTGAGCTATTAAATGACTCCACTGTTTTCACCTTATTTGGAAGAACAATTTAAACCCTAAATCTGCAGTTCATTTACTTCAACTCTATTTCCCAGCCACCAACCCAGAAACAAAAATCACACATATTTTCGAACTCCCAACCAGATCCAACAAATTTGACTGACAAAAAAGGAACGTTTTTAAATGAAAGCACAAACGGACAAAAAAAAAAACATGAACAAACAGTACCCACAAACCCTAAAGTCAATCTTTGACTTGGATAAACAAACATCCAATTGTTTGGACCACTTTCAACAGAAAACCCATAAATGAGGACAAAAGCATGGAAAGATAACAAGCTCTATAAAAGGCAATACTTTAATACCATACCTCCATGTTTCGGTGGATCCCCATCAAACCGAAAATATCTGAAGTAGTTTGCCATAACTTTTCACCCTCTTTCTGGTATAAAATCCGTATTGGATCCTCTGACTTTATTATGATTCCCTTTGCCCACACTGTTTCAGAAGTTTTTGAGTTCTCAAAGCTTGTAGCAGACGAAGGGATAAGGGAGAGAGAAATGCTTTGACTATTGGGGACCGCAACCCTTAAATATCAAAGGATTTTGGAGTTAAAACCCAATTCTACCCTCCATTGTAGAGTTAATGGCATAGCTTGAAACGACGTTAGTAACTGTGTGTCTACAAAGTGGGTCGGGCTAGGGAGTCCGTGTACCAAAATGATTGTTTTGAAAATTTATGTACTAGTTTTATTACTGGCCTTTACTTGGTGTACTGTTTGCAAAATTTTCCCTAATAATTATACACCCGTAACAAAAGTAAATATTTACTTTTTCTATATTATGACATAAGTAAAAGACATTATTAACAAAGTAGCATTGTCATAATGACACACCGCTATTGGAAATGGGTAGAAGAACTAAATAAATACTTAAATAGTGCTCTAAAGGGGGTGCGAACATGAATTTAGCACTCTAAATGAGGGCAAATACTTAGGTGGGGGTTTCCCCACCACGTGGCCTTACGGCCACCCAATCAAAACAAAGGAAATTTTCTATCTCTTCCGAAACTGCCCCTGTTCTCTGAAGTGAAATACCCAAAACACCCCCCTGCTGGGCAGTGATTGGCCCCCCACCACGTGTCCCTACGGGTGCCCCACGCAAGATCTTCTCCTAATTGAGACTATTGTCAGAGTTGTCTTTAAGGAATATTCAGCAAATGAAACGAAATTAATTGATTGATAAGAGATAAGATTAATTAATTGATTGAAATTAATTAATAGTGGGCCTTTAACAGATATAGTGATACATATGACGATTCATCCAATAGTGGGACATGTGCAGGTATAGAAGGTAGATCTATCGCCTAGGGAGATAGAAATCAAATAGAACACCTTGAGACCAGACTTTAGGCCAAGTTTCAGCATTTCAGCATGAAAGCCAATCCATTTTCGATGTTTGTCATCCATTTTTAGTCGACTAACTCTTACTCTCTTTACTTAAGAAGCAACACTTTCTTTGGTCTTGAGTAGACTTACTTTCCTATCCAATGTGTGATTGTCACCTCTTCCACGAGATCGACACATTATCCTCTTTCTCGAATGTTGTTTCGGATTTATACGTGTGCCCCATTCCTTCTTTAACAATATGAAATTTCGGGGATGAAATTTTTATAAGGTGGGGAGATTGTTATACCATGTACCCAAGTTTACCAGTTTACTAGTCTTTTGGACGGTAAACGACAATTATCTTCATTTTTACCTTCGTTTCGATACTTTTTCGGGTGTTAAAAGTTGACTTTTTATTTCGTTCACTTTTTGAGAAAACTCCCTTCTAAAAAGTTGTAGAGGACGTTAAATTGAGTTTGTGGATGCGCGGCATACTAAAATTGGAGTTCATACGAATAATCCACGGTCTACAGAAGTTTTTCGAGATTTATTGAAAGGGCAAAGTAGACATTTCGCGTCGACTAGTGTTTAAAGGAAGAAAACCCTAATCTCTCTCTCTCTCTCTCTGTTCGTGTCGGGGACCGCCACGTCACCACCAACTCACAACACCTCCACCACCAGATGAAGGAGGGGTCGACAGTGACTCAAGTCCAGGCAGAATCAATGGCATGCATTGGGCTTAGTTGTTGAACGCAGCCACCACAATTCCTGACACCGTGCTTAGCCCAACCTCCATTTCTTGTGTGTCTATGCTTCTTCGTATGTGAGATGGTAGGTTTCTTGAATGTCCAAGGAGAGTTTTTATTCTGTTTATCCTAAGGTTTCAACGGAAAGCTCATTGGTGAATGTTCTGATTAATTTAGGATTCGTTGACATCATTCTATCCAATTAGAGCTGCCAAAAGAATTAAATTGCTGAAATCTTTATCTCCATGTTGCCTTAACTTTCCTTGATTCATCAAGAGTCCAAAATTCTCCATCAATTGCACATATTTCCTTCCTTTTGCTCTTATTTCTTTCTTTGCTTCGGAAAACCTAATACACATAAAATTAACTAAAATAAATAGAAAATAAATTAAATTAACAAAATAAATATGAAAAATAACATTATTATCGTCGCATAATTATGCTCCTATCAAATAAGCAGTGACTCTAACAACAGGCGACTGATTGTGCTCAAACAGCCCATGAACAAGCTGCCCTGCCTACAAGTGCCTCAACTACCTCAGGTGATTGGACTGCTCCAACCCGCGCAACGTGAGCCACCCACAACTACCCCCTCTGAATCACGAAAAATGATTCCAACACCTCCCATCTTGGTATTACTATCAAAAGCGCCGTCGAGATTCACCTTGAGCCACCCAGAAGGACGTTTACACTGTAAAAACTAAAAAGTATTTGCTCTTTTCATTTATTGTATTAGTTCACTCATCTCACATTTCATTTTTTATTTTTACAAAGAGGCTATAGACGACCATTTTAAATAGGTGGTGATCTTCATATACATAAGGGGTTCAATAAGAAAGGGGTAAAAAATTGTAGAAGTCTCATATCAATCATCACATGTACATATGGTATGAGATTTTACTTGAGCTTGATGCATCAAGCTAGCTAGTAAAATCTCGTACAAGGTTCACGTGATGAACAAAAATTGGATTTGTTGTAAACAGAATAGCAACTGATATTCCAAACCCTACGTATAGCTAGTGTTACAATCACAAAACAAAAATATCTTATTTTCATGTGATCACCAATAATCAAAGAATGAACAAACTCTATGAAAATAACAAACTGTGTTGTCTATTATTCAATCAAGCAATTAAGCTTGCTATCTTTGACCTACTTTACATTGCAATTTACCAGTCAATATAGATTTTTTTTCTTTCTTGAAGGAAAATCAATCGAATTTCCATAGTTGGATTCTCATAGGGGATAATCTAGAATTTGAAGTAGTTTACGCTTCAAGAAACAAGGTAAATACTCTACGCAGACTTTTAACACACAAGAATCGATGAATGGTAATTCAAGCTGTTTTTAGTGTAGAATAGCATCACAAGCGATCATCAGTTAAAGCTTGGCAATGGCAATACCATACAAATTGGATCTTTCAGGCAGCTTTAACTCTTCCAATTCTTCATCACCATCCAACTTCGAGAAGTAGTGATCAACCATCTCGTCAGTGATGAGTTCCAACTTACAAGGCTCCCATTTTGGGTTCTTATCCTTATCCAACAATATAGCTCTACAACCCTCCCTGAAGTCCTTGCTGATTTCTCCTCTCACAACATGGCAAACCATTCTGTACTCACGAACAAGGCACTCGCCAACTCCTTGCATCCTTCCTTCTCGAATTGATCTCAATGTAATCTTCAAACTTATCGGCGACGCCTTCTTCAGGGATTCAATCGATGAAGACAACCATTCACAACCATTTAGACCAATAGTAGCTAGCTCCTTCTCAAGAGCACTTAATATTTCCTCCACTGATCTCTTAGAAAAGCACTCATCAATAACATCCATTTTGTAGCAAGCACTTTTTTCTTTTATAGCTGGTTGCATCGAGTATTGATTAATAATAGCTGAAATATTATCAGCAAGGTCACCGCTTGATATATTTGTTGAAGCAATTTTCGATGCTAGAGCTTCTTCTAATGAGGCCAATTTGGCTGAGGGAACAAAATGAGTTGCTAAACCACAAGCGAGCATTTCAGGACCGTCCAATCTAGCACCAGTAAGACCAAGATATTCTCCAAAGAATCCAGGAAGCCTTGACAAAAAAGAAGAGGCACCTAAATCTGGAAACAGCCCGAGAGCTGTTTCCGGCAAAGCAAACACCGAGTTCTCAGTTGCTACACGAAACCTACCGTGTATAGAAACTCCGGCGCCACCTCCCATGACAATTCCATTGAGCACTGAAACCTGGGGCGTAGTGTTTGTTGCTATCAAGTAGCCTAAGGTATACACTCTCTTACCTTGTTGGGCACCAAATCTCCAGTTGCCTTTGAAAAGATGACGAGCCACCACCGCCACATCACCGCCGGCACAAAATGCTCTTCCTTTGCCTTTGAGAATAATCAACTTGACATTGGCATCGTCCTCATAGGCTTGGAATAGTTGGGACAGCTGAGAGAGCATTTCGAAGGAGAGAGCGTTCAGTTGCCGAGGCCTGTTTAGTGTCAACATCCTCGCAAACAAGTTCTGTTGTATCAAAATTTGATCATCTTCATCCGAGTTGATGAAAGAAGCCATAGAAAATATGATTGTGCTGGAAATGTGAAAATGGAGTATAGTATTACTATAGTAGTACTGAATCAGTAAAGACCAATCAGGGACTTTCTCCCAAACTTCAGGCTTGCTAATCTGAAAATTCAAAACCAGAAGATCTACTTCAAAGACCAATCGCATTGGGCCACAAACTAAGAATTCAACGGAGTGATAATTATAACCAAATACATTAAACCAACACTCCAAAAACATGTCAAACTACTGAAAGTTCATGCACCAGATGCCCATAACACAGAGATTCTGAAACTAACTTGTAACCATAACACTGCTTCTTCATTGTTACCTTTGCTAAAATGCACTAAAGAACTAGGATGCACTCGAAAATTACTAATCCACGGATACCCAACAGCTTGAATAAAGAAAGGAAAAACTACAACTAACAACACAATTACCCAAATCAAACGAAGAACTACCCTGAAAAACCTCATAACTGGAATTGGTCTCTTTCATAAATAAATAAATAAAAATAAAACATCCTTCCTCTTTTCAGCTTATCTATCAAAATTCAAAATCAATGAAAAAAAAGAAGAAGTACCCATTAACTTTTTATTATCAGAGAAGTTTCAATGAAATCAAGGTATATGTTTAGATATGCATTTCATGAAGCACATTTCTCTCAATTGCAAATGACAATTCCAGTGAAACCCCGATAGAATCAGAAGTTCAGAACATAATAAAAAGTTAAAGAGTGATTAGCTTTACCTGCGGAAGAGAGTTTCTGGCTGGAAAGAGTTGAAATTAGTGGTTGCAAAAGCTTCAAGGATGTGATTTTCGCTGTAAATTGAAGAGAGCGAGTGAGCTCCGAATCTCCCTTTTCGTGCTACGGACTTGCGGTGAGGAGAAGAGATGGGCTAATGTATCAACAACCCAGTTTTTGAGTATGGTGGAGGAAGAAGAAAGCTTTTGGGTTTTTTCAGTTCTGCCATGATGGCTCTATTGGAGGAAGAAGGAAGCTTATTCAGTAATTTGTTACGGGTTCCGCACCCGTTTGGGTTTGCCTAATCTTAGTAGTTAGTACTGATCAAATATTATTTTGAAGGAGAGAGCGTTCAGTTGCCGAGGCCTGTTTAGTGTCAATATATCCTCGCAAACAAGTTCTGTTTGTATCAAAATTTGATCATCTTGATCCGAGTTGATGAAAGAAGCCATAGAAAATACGATTGTACTGGAAATGTGAAAGGGTAAAATCCTCATATTGTACCCGAATTATCACGAAATACACTTTTTGGTACCTACAAATTTTCAGGGAGTCCAGTGACACCTGTACTATCCCTCCGTTAGCCCTTATAGTACCTCCGTCCATTATTCCGTTAAAAATGCCTACATGGCGGTCATGTGACACTCATGTGAGTAAAAATAGCAAGGGTAAAATAGTCTTTTCATTCATATTTAGAATTATAGAATTTAATATATTGAATATCTATAATTAAAAAACATTTTGACACATAAAAAAAAAAATACCCAATTTATTCTTCACTGTTATCGGGATACTTGGGTCAATTAAATTAAGTACTTTTATTTTTGTTTAGTTTTTTTAATTTTATGAAAATTTAATATATATTAATTTAGACATAACTTTTTTCTCGAACAATTAATATGATTAATCAATAGAGATGGTAGGTAAATCTAGATATTCACTAAATTTAATTCTATGTCTTTCTTTTAACCTAGTCTAATTTATTTTAATTTAGTTTAATCAAAAATTTGTAAAAGAAATATGAAAAATAAGTGTTTTACGATTTTACCCATATTTTAACGGAATAAATAACGGAAGTACTAAAATGGCTAACGGAGGGATAATACAGGTACCACTAGACTCCCTAAAAATTTGTGGGTACCAAAAAATGCATTTCGTGATAGTTCATATACCATATAAAGATTTTGCCCTCCAAAATGGATTATAGTACTACTGTAGTAGTACTGATCAAATAACTTTCTAGAGAAGGTGCGTATCAGTCTAAGAAGGTGTGCGCCTGGATCTATCAAATACAAACTAACCACCCTAGAATTTTGCTAGTTAGTTGACTATATATTGAGCACGAGACATTCAAACAATATGACATGGATCCAATTTTACACAAAATAATTAATTAAAATTGAAGTTGGGAGGATTACTTCATTGACTAATTACCAAAATAAAATGAAGTCTATTGACTACAGATGGAGCAAACGTCAATTATATTCACTCGACCTCTATAGTAGATAATAAGTGGGCGGTTCAGCCTTATGAAAACCAAAATTTTTTGGATTAAGAATTCGCACCTAATTGTATCAGAAAAACCTTTAGGCCGTGTTTGTTTCGTGGGATTGGACGGGACTGGACTGGCTTATCTAGTCCAACAGACATCATCCCGTGTTTGGCAACAACTGGGACTCAATTAATGAGACTCCAGAGTCCCCAAAAACCTGCTCTCACCTTCTTCCACAGCGATGTCAAAAACCATCGGACTGTGGAAGCCAAAATCTCGCTCTTCAACTCTTCACTTCAGCTTCGTGGTTTTCTCTGCTACTGTTCGCTTGGGTCTCCTTCCATCTCTTCTGCAGGTTCAATTTTTCACTCTCCCCTCCAATCCCCTCAGTTTTCTGCCAGCCAAAACACAGAGATTCAGAGATGACGGGTACCCATTAAGCCCAAAGTGATGAGTGAAGGAGGATTTTGCAGAAATTTATTTGCCATGAATCGTTGAGTTTTGGGAGGTCTGGGAAAGACCCAATTGATATTTGGTTGTTGGCTGCAAGAATTGAAGAGTTGGAGATAGAACCAATTCAATTCCAGGTATAGGAGAGGGTTTTGCAATTTGTGTTTGATTTGCTTGCTTTTGCTTCATTTATGAGATTCAGAATTGTTCTGTGAATTGTGAGGATTGTGCATATGATTCATGGCTTGCTTCTATTGTTGAGACAGACCCAATTTTGTTGTGATTCATGGATGATTGTGCATATGATTCATTAGTTGCTTCTGTGTTCTTTCTTGCTGCTCCTTAGTCCTAGACAGTGCCAAACAAGATTCATGGCTTACTATAGCATAACCCAAGTTAAAAGAGTCCAGGACTCTTGTAGAAATTAAGGTCGGGAGTGATAGTCCGGTGAAACAAACACCCCCTTACAGTGCTAGAGAGGTGATTTGTTAAATATTAGTATACCTTTTTTTTTTTTTTAATTGGACGGGGAAGGCAGTCCACCAACTTAATACATGATCATGTATTCACCCGTCGCCCGTAGCTCGCTGCTCGCAGAAACCCAACTAACATTTGGGTCCAGCGCTAATTACCATGCACGTGAGAGCAGTCACACCCTACAGGCACTGGCGGACGCACGTTGGGACGAGTGGGGGCTGCTGCCCCCAGTGAATTTTTTTCATTTGCTCAACAGCTTCATATATATATACTATGTTCATCGGTTTTGCCCCCAGAAGAAGAGGAATATGCTGCCCCATGACTTGACTATTGTGTAATCTGCTGCCTCACACCAATGCAATTAAACTAAGGAAACTTACACGTGTAAATGGATGCAACCATTTGGCTTGTCTTGTCTGCAAGTCTGCAAGTCTTTCTCTTCTTAATTTTATATTTCTACTTTATAAGTGTTTCACAGGTGCATTATTTCATAATTAATCAGTTTTAACTTCTTTTTTTTTAATAACTACATGATGATCACTAACATTAAATTGTAATAAGGTGGGGTGGTAAGGCTTTGGTCTCTCATTTGAGAGGTCAGGAGTCTGAGCTCTATCATAGCCTCATAGGTAACAGTGGGTTTCTTTTTAATGCATGATGATTTTGTATTTTCATTTTTTTGTTTTGCTAGGAAATATAGTAAGTGTACTTTATGGTAAATAGATAGAAATAAAATATGTGTCAAGAAATATATTGATTTAAAATTAGTTTATCTGTTAGGAAGTTAGAATATGTAATCATTGAAAATATTATCAATGTTGAAAGATTGAAAAATTATGTTTCATTCATTGTAGCATTTTATATTTGTTTGTTCAACATTTTTTTTTGCCCCCACTCACAAAAATTTCTGCGTCCGCCACTGCCTACAGGCCAAGGTTTTTCACCTTAAAAGCTAGCAAATATCTGACAGTCGGATTTCGTGATGACCCAGACTCTCAGGAATCTGAAACATTCACTAAAATCACACGGGTCGCGCAGGATCTAGGGACTCACCAACCTACCAGAGACGGACTTGTAAATATTGAGGCTTGAACTTAGGTGGGTTTCCACTTAAGCCAGCGCCTTGCCATCCCTGCCAACCCTCATTGGCGTAGAATATAACTTTGTGTGTACATTTGTTGCCAGGACTAGATGGACTAATGTGAAATAGGAGGTGTTAATTGATTTGGGCTGTGTTTGGTAGCAAGGGGTACAAAACTAACTGGTACTAGGTATCACCTTTTCCTTTTCAGCCTGTTAACTTGAGTACTCCATTTTTTATGGGGAAAAATGCACCAACAGTGTCTGGACACTGTGAGGACTGTCAAAATGATACCTGAACTTACAAAGTTATCAATGTGATACCTGGACTCATTTTTTCGTATCAACATCGTACCTACGACCAAATTCCGTCACGGAACCGTTAAATTTTGCACGTGCCACGCACGTGAGTCACTTAATGAAGACAAAAAGACCGATTTACCCTCAAAAGTTTTTTTTCTTTCTTTCTTTATTTATTTCCTTTTTCTTTCTTTCTTTATTTATTTCTTTCTTTCTTCTTCTTCTTTTTTGGTTTCTTCTTCGGAGTTCTTCCCCTGATTTGAATCATCAAGATTCAAATCATCTCAGTAGCTGGCCATTCCGGCTACGTCATGGCCTTGAAGAACACTGGCGCCGTCTTAAGCGATTACGGCCACGGTGAATCACAACAGACACCTCTCACCCTACTCCGCTTGTCGAACTGCTCGTCCAAGTTCACCCCCGCCACCGCCGCCGACGGCTTAGCCACCACCACTCTCGTTCTCTCCTCCGACCCCCTTGTATACACCATTGATCAGAAACTCAGACCCCGCCAGCCCTCCACTCTCAAATCACAACTCCAATCCCACCCCGCCATTCTCCGTCACTCCCGACATGCAACACCACCTCCACACCATCAACAACCACATGAACAACCTCTTCGTCATTCCCGACATGCAACACCACCTCTGTCATTCCCGACATGAACAACCACACATACAGAAACTCAACAACCCCTCCATCAAATTATAAGATCCAATTCAAACTCAAATCACCCATAAAACTCATCAAACGAAACACAGCACACAAAAGTGATCTATACCAATCTCAAACCCATTGGGCAAGCATATATTCAATAATTTCCAATCAATTTGAGTACCTTCTGGAGCTGATTGTAGCTGACATCGTCGCGATGCTTGGACCAAAACCCATTGGGCGAAGAGAGAGTGTAAATGGGTGAAGCCCCATCACTGAATTGGTCGTCCCTCTGAGCTAAGCCGGGGATTTTGGGTTCAATCAGAGGCAATTGTAGGCCAGAGAATTGAGAGTGAAGTCAGAGGCCGACGATGCCGACGAAGGTCTGGAAAACGAGGATACAGGGGGTTAGGTTGCCCATTGCTGAAGAGGACGAGGGTGAAGAAGAAGAGGACCGTGAGGAATAAAAAGGGTTTCGCCAGAGATCGAGAAAGGAAATGGGCTCGATGGACGCGGCGGTGGTGTTGGTTGAACTGATCGACTGGTGTGGTCTGGTGTTGGTTGCGGTGGTGTTGGCGAGGAGAGAAGGAGAGTGAGAGGAGAGAGAGAAGACATAAGAAATTTCTTCTGTTTTTTTTTTTTTAATAAAAATGTGTAAAAAGACAATTTTATCCTTAAATTTAACGGTTCCGTGACGGAATTTGGTCGTAGGTACGATGTTGATACGAAAAAATGAGTCCAGGTATCACATTGATAACTTTGTAAGTTCATGTATCATTTTGACAGTCCTCACAGTGTCCTGACACTGTTAGTGCATTTTTCCCTTTTTTATGTCGCAACACTCTCTTGCTTTCGCTCTTCTTCACTCTTGTTCGCTCAGTAGTGGTCGTCAGTTCGTTGCATTTTCATCACTTTTCTTCCTTCCTCATCTCTCCTTTATTCCCTCATCGCTATTCGCTTTTGCTCTCAAGACTCAAGAGTGAATTTGGATATGGGGTATTGCATGCAGCGCTCAAGTACAAGCAAAATTTGAATTGGACTCTTGGGTATTTGCTTAATTTTGTTGGTATGAGTTGGGTATTTATGCAATTAATGAGTAAGCAAATTTTCAATGAATTTGAAGTTTTGCAATATTGGGTATCGCATACCAAACTTCTGCAGATGCAAAGCTTGTACCATATGCAAACTCATGATTAACAGGCTTCAGATGTGCATGGATAAATAGCGACTTCTTATACTCAATTGCATAGATTATGACTTTTTCATGGATGAAGTTGAATGTATTTGGAATTTTGCAGAATTGGGTATTGGGTATCACCATGGATTACGCAATATCATAATTTCAATCAATATTCAATTTTTGTTCCTTTTGGTCCATGAATTCTTTATATTAGAATTTCAAGCAAGATTTTGATACTGGGTTCTTGAAATCATGTTCTATTTGGCTTCTTAGTACTGTGTAAGACCACTAAGGGGAAACCCACCCAAGTATTAATAATAGTCGCTCAGAATAATGCTGCATACCAAACGACCCCTACAAGTACTGAAAGAATATAGACATTTGAGACAACTTTGAGTGGGAACAATCTTAGAAGGGTCACAATTATTGGCACTAAAGAAACATCTAATTACAAGGGAAATATATCTTGATACTCTTATGTTACCCTTTAGGGAAAAATTCACCAACGGTGTCTGGACACTTAGGGAGCGGTGAAGCCTCAATGCACAATTTCAATTTGCTATAGGATTTGAAGTTGGGGGAACCAGAAACATTTGTGGTGCATGAATGTGGATTGAGACGCAGCGGCGGTGTTTGATCGGCGATCGGCGGTGGGAATCGGACGAGCAAGATGATTTGAATCATCAAGATTCAAATCAGGGGAAGAAGAAACCAGAAAAGAAGAAGAAGAAAGAAAGAAAGAAGAATAAAGAAAAAAAGAAAAGAAAAGAAAGAAAGAATTTGAGGGTAAATCGGTTATTTTGTCTTCATTAAATGACTCACGTGCATCGCACGTGCAAAATTGGGAAAAATTCACCAACGGTGTCTGGACACTTAGGGACTTTCAGAATGATACCTAAACTTACAAAGTTATCAATGTGATACCTGGACTCATTTTTTCGTATCAATGTGATAACTACAGCCAATTTCCGTCACGGAGCCGTTACGGAAATTGGTCATAGGTACGACGTTGATACGAAAAAATGAGTCCAGGTATCACATTGATAACTTTGTAAGTTCAGGTATCATTCTGAAAGTCCCCTAAGTGTCCAGACACCGTTGGTGAATTTTTCCCTACCCTTTAACTAAGAAATCAAAATTTTCACAATAAAAAAAAGAAGTCAGAATTAAAATAAGGATCAAAAAGTTCATATAGCACTGGAATGTAATTTTCCAAAAGAAAAAAAAAGTTATCACCATCAAGCAAGATCATCGTAGGCAACTTGGTCCGCACGCTATCCTAATTTCCATATTGACCAATAGTGGCCTTATTTATAGTTCATCAATTAGTTTCGATCTGGTGAAGAATGGGGGGATGCATGAGACCTAGATACAAGAACATGTGCTAAATACAAGACATGAATGGGGATATAATATCAACACCCAATAACAACGTTTCCTGACATTTCCAGAGAGTACATTACAACTAGGTTTTGTAATATTAAAGCAAGGAAAGACATCATATACAGTATTTGTATCTCATTGAACCATATATGTTTAGAGAGAGAGATCATATTTAACGTATATCAACTTCTAGATAGTTTTATGCATGCAGAAATTTTTATATTCAACTAGTTGGTATTGTTGATTTGAAGAGGGTGCATTGAATCCACATGAAATGATTTCATATTTGAATTATTATTTTTTTTAATATGAAATTTCTAAAGTCATCATTGTTAACAATGGTGTGAAAAAAAAAAAAAGTTATAAAGGGAGAATTCTACAAATGGTCACTCAACTATGACTCATTCGACACTTTGGTCACTCAAGTTTCAAATATATCACTTTGGTCAATCAACTATTACACTGTCAATCACTTTAGTCACTTTGTTAATTTTTTTCATAAAAAAAAATACTCCTTGGGTGACTAAAGTGATTGACAGTGTAATAGTTGAGTGACCAAAGTGATATATTTGAAACTTGAGTGACCAAAGTGTCGAATGAGTCATAGTTGAGTGACAATTTGTGAAATTTTCCCTAAAAAATAATTGAGTCACCATTGGCGACGGTAGGACCCACAATTCTAAAGCAATGAAGTTTATTGGTGATTATGTCACGGGGTCAAAGCACACCAACCCCACAATAATAGTATCGAAAGGGGGTGACAATTGGGTTTTCACACCAATGATTGGTGTCTATTCTCAATCGCTGATGTTCCCCTGGTCAGCTACTGACCAGGGATTATTTGCTCAACTACCGTTCGATTGAAATCGGACGGTTGACAGATATCTAGATTTTTAAGAGATGAGATCTGTCAACCGTCCGATTTCAATCGAACGGTAGTTTAGCAAATAATCCCTGGTCAGTAGTTGACCAGGGGAACGGGACTCTTTATCAATAATTCAATACAGAACATTTGCAATGGTGTTGATTACCCAATTTTGTGAGTACCGGCCATTTTAGTATTATACACACAAGGCGGCTGGTTACAAGAATCTGTACCTACACATTTTTTTTCGATTACAATCTGTACCTACACATTTTGATAGAGTAGTCTTTCTAATAAAATGGTTACACTCCTAATTTTATACAAATGGGAATTATATAATGCAACCATGTTTTATTAGTGTTATCATATAAAATGGTTATCGCTCCTAATTTTATACAAATGGGAATTTTATAATGCAACCATGTTTTATTAGTGCTATCATATAAAATGGTTATTGCTCCTAATTTTATACAAATGGGAATTATATAATGCAATCATGTTTTATTAGTATCATTTATTTAGCATATTTACTCTGAACACATCGACTCTGCACTTTTCCGAACATAATTGGGTGACATAAGGCCCATGTAATCACGAGACATTTACACATGGATTAACCCAAATCCGGGCATCACAATCAATTAAAACTAAATAACAATGGTTAGAGTGACCAAAATCCTTATATACACAAGGTTCCTATTTTTCCGTGTGGAATTCATATTCTCACCAATATTATGTGGGATGTGGCTATTGCCCACCTTACTATTTTCTTTGTTCACCCCACTTGCTTATTACACCTATTTAATTTCAATATTAAATTTATTTGAAGTTTTGCAATATTGGGTATTGCAGATGCAAAGCTTACACCATATGCAAACTCATGATTAACAGGCTTCAGATGTGCATGGATAAATAGCGACTTCTTATACTCAATTGCATAGATTATGACTTTTTCATGGATGAAGTTGAATGTATTTGGAATTTTGCAGAATTAGGTATTGGGTATCACCATGGATTGCGCAATATCATAATTTCAATCAATATTCAATTTTTGTTCCTTTTGGTCCATGAATTCTTTATATTAGAATTTCAATACTGGGTTCTTGAAATCATGTTCTATTTGGCTTCTTAGAGCCACCTTAATTACCTAATCCTACCTCTCCAAACATGGCTCAAATTAGTACTGTGTAAGACCACTAAGGGGAAAACCCACCCAAGTATTAATAATAGTCACTCAGAATAATGCTGCATACCAAACGACCCCTACAAGTACTAAAAGAATATAGACATTTGAGACAACTTTGAGTGGGAACAATCTTAGAAGGGTCACAATTATTGGCACTAAAGAAACATCTAATATTTATCTTGACACTCTTACGTCACCCTTTAACTAAGAAATCAAAATTTTCACAATAATAATAAAAAAAAACAAAACAAAAGTCAGAATTAAAATAAGGATAAAAAAGTTCATATATCACTGGAATTTTGAATTACCATCAAGCAAGATCATCGTAGGCAACTTGGTCCGCACGCTATCCTAATTTCCATATTGACCAATAGTGGCCTTATGTATAGTTCATCAATTAGTTTCGATCTGGTGAAGAATGGGGGGATGCATGAGACCTAGATACAAGAACATGTGCTAAATACAAGACATGAATGGGGATATAATATCAACACCCAATAACAACGTTTCCTGACATTTCCAGAGAGTACATTACAACTAGGTTTTGTAATATTAAAGCAAGGAAAGACATCATATACAGTATTTGTATCTCATTGAACCATATATGTTTAGAGAGAGAGATCATATTTAACGTATATCAACTTCTAGATAGTTTTATGCATGCAGAAATTTTTATATTCAACTAGTTGGTATTGTTGATTTGAAGAGGGTGCATTGAATCCACATGAAATGATTTCATATTTGAATTATTATTTTTTTTAATATGAAATTTCTAAAGTCATCATTGTTAACAATGGTGTGAAAAAAAAAAAAAGTTATAAAGGGAGAATTCTACAAATGGTCATTCAACTATGACTCATTCGACACTTTGGTCACTCAAGTTTCAAATATATCACTTTGGTCAATCAACTATTACACTGTCAATCACTTTAGTCACTTTGTTAATTTTTTTCATAAAAAAAAATACTCCTTGGGTGACTAAAGTGATTGACAGTGTAATAGTTGAGTGACCAAAGTGATATATTTGAAACTTGAGTGACCAAAGTGTCGAATGAGTCATAGTTGAGTGACAATTTGTGAAATTTTCCCTAAAAAATGATTGAGTCACCATTGGCGACGGTAGGACCCACAATTCTAAAGCAATGAAGTTTATTGGTGATTATGTCACGGGGTCAAAGCACACCAACCCCACAATAATAGTATCGAAAGAGGGTGACAATTGGGTTTTCACACCAATGATTGGTGTCTATTCTCAATCGCTGATGTTCCCCTGGTCAGCTACTGACCAGGGATTATTTGCTCAACTACCGTTCGATTGAAATCGGACGGTTGACAGATATCTAGATTTTTAAGAGATGAGATCTGTCAACCGTCCGATTTCAATCGAACGGTAGTTTAGCAAATAATCCCTGGTCAGTAGTTGACCAGGGGAACGGGACTCTTTATCAATAATTCAATACAGAACATTTGCAATGGTGTTGATTACCCAATTTTGTGAGTACCGGCCATTTTAGTATTATACACACAAGGCGGCTGGTTACAAGAATCTGTACCTACACATTTTTTTTCGATTACAATCTGTACCTACACATTTTGATAGAGTAGTCTTTCTAATAAAATGGTTACACTCCTAATTTTATACAAATGGGAATTTTATAATGCAACCATGTTTTATTAGTGCTATCATATAAAATGGTTATTGCTCCTAATTTTATACAAATGGGAATTATATAATGCAATCATGTTTTATTAGTATCATTTATTTAGCATATTTACTCTGACCACATCGACTCTGCACTTTTCCGAACATAATTGGGTGACATAAGGCCCATGTAATCACGAGACATTTACACATGGATTAACCCAAATCCGGGCGTCACAATCAATTAAAACTAAATAACAATGGTTAGAGTGACCAAAATCCTTATATACACAAGGTTCCTATTTTTCCGTGTGGAATTCATATTCTCACCAATATTATGTGGGATGTGGCTATTGCCCACCTTACTATTTTCTTTGTTCACCCCACTTGCTTATTACACCTATTTAATTTCAATATTAAATTTATTTGAAGTTTTGCAATATTGGGTATTGCAGATGCAAAGCTTACACCATATGCAAACTCATGATTAACAGGCTTCAGATGTGCATGGATAAATAGCGACTTCTTATACTCAATTGCATAGATTATGACTTTTTCATGGATGAAGTTGAATGTATTTGGAATTTTGCAGAATTAGGTATTGGGTATCACCATGGATTGCGCAATATCATAATTTCAATCAATATTCAATTTTTGTTCCTTTTGGTCCATGAATTCTTTATATTAGAATTTCAATACTGGGTTCTTGAAATCATGTTCTATTTGGCTTCTTAGAGCCACCTTAATTACCTAATCCTACCTCTCCAAACATGGCTCAAATTAGTACTGTGTAAGACCACTAAGGGGAAAACCCACCCAAGTATTAATAATAGTCACTCAGAATAATGCTGCATACCAAACGACCCCTACAAGTACTAAAAGAATATAGACATTTGAGACAACTTTGAGTGGGAACAATCTTAGAAGGGTCACAATTATTGGCACTAAAGAAACATCTAATATTTATCTTGATACTCTTACGTCACCCTTTAACTAAGAAATCAAAATTTTCACAATAATAATAAAAAAAAACAAAACAAAAGTCAGAATTAAAATAAGGATAAAAAAGTTCATATATCACTGGAATTTTGAATTACCATCAAGCAAGATCATCGTAGGCAACTTGGTCCGCACGCTATCCTAATTTCCATATTGACCAATAGTGGCCTTATTTATAGTTCATCAATTAGTTTCGATCTGGTGAAGAATGGGGGGATGCATGAGACCTTTTTTTTTTTTTGACAAGAGGGATGCATGAGACCTAGATACACGAACATGTGCTAAATACAAGACATGAATGGGGATATAATATCAACAACGTTGTTATTGGGTTCCTGACATTTCCACAGAGTACATTACAACTAGGTTTTGTAATATTAAAGCAAGGAAAGACATCGATCTTAAGTAGTAAATGCTCTAACCACTAAGCTAACACCACTTCGTCATCCACATGAGATTTCATATTTGAATTATTATTATTTTTTAATATGAAATTTCTAAAGTCATCATTGTTAACAATGGTGTGAAACAAAATAAGTTATAAAAAATGATTTAGTCACCATTGGAGACGGTAGGACCCACAATTCTAAATCACTAAAGTTTATTGGTGAGTCTTTGGGTATATGTCACGAGATCAAAGCATACCAACCCCACAATAATTGTATCGAAAGGGGGTGACAATTGGGTTTTCACACCGACGATTTGTGTCTATTTTATCAATAATTCAATACAGACCATTTGCAATGGTGTTGATTACCCAATTTTGTGAGTACCGGCCATTTTAGTATTATACACACAAGGCGGTTGGTTACAAGAATCTGTACCTACACATTTTTTTTCGATTACAATCTGTACCTACACATTTTGATAGTTACACTCCTAATTTTATACAAATGGGAATTATATAATGCAACCATGTTTTATTAGTGTTATCATATAAAATGGTTATCGCTCCTTTTTTTTTTTTTTTTTTTTTGAAGAATATCATGTCGATATATTAATATTTTCTCAGGTCAGAAAGAACCATTACATATCCTCCCTCTACCATCTCTGGGTAGAAAAAGAGTTTGTGGTGAAAACCACAGCGATACATAGATTAGGTCCGATCATTTGACGGTACCCATGCTCACTTATTAAAAAAGCCTAGAAACTATGTTACAATGACAAGTAAATAGGCTTAGTTCAAAAGAAAAAACTAAATTTTTTTTCCTTGCCCTTAACACTAGGGCTAGGAGGTTTTCCAGGGCAAAGCATGCTAAGCACCTCTTCAGTTGCAATCTTCTTACCCTTTGAAGAGTTCTTGTTTTTCGAGCCCAAAGGCCGGCCTCTTTTCTTCTTTGATTCCACTTTGACGAGCTGCAGAGACTCCTTAGGGAGTGATCCTTCCTTAGGAACTAAGACACCCCCCGGGGCTGCAATGAGACCCAGTGATTTAGCAGAGAATTTGGTGTGGAACTCTGGAACTTTCAGTTTCTTAGGCAGTATAGCGGAGCTAGCAGCAGTCTCACCATCATGAAACAGAAATTTCAGTTTCTTTGGGGACGTATACGGTGATGCAGGCCTATTTCTTTTCACAGTGGATGGTTCCACGTCCACAGGAACTAAGGCTAGGGCATTTCCTTCCTCAGCAGGCCTTAGGTTTTCACTACGCACAACAATAGGCTTGCGGTGCTTGTTTATAGCAGAAGTGCCAAATAGGTTACGCACTACTGGAGGCAGTAGCGGTGTTTGCAGGCCTTGAAAGCGGAACGATCCATTCTGGAAACAAAGATCAGACAAACCTGGAAAATGGGATGTGAGCGACTTCCCTGATGTCTCCGATTGGGTAGTGGTGTTATGCATAGCCTGGGCATCAACAGTAGGGCAAACGTCCTGTTCATGACACAGGAGATGGCAATCTTTGCATATTCCATGCAAATTTTCATAAAAAAAGGTAATCTCTTTCACCACTCCAGGGATGATCTTGAGAGTCCGTTTCAAGAAGAATGGATGGGAAATAGCATGAGCTACATGAACCCTAATTTGATTCTTATTGTCATACAGTCTTTGATCAAAATCCAAATACTTACCCGCAACAGAAGCAACATTCATGATAATCTTTTTCTCTTCTAGGGCTGGAGGGATACCTGTGATTTTGACCCAAAAAAAGAGCAGATTCATGGGGATGACAAGAGGATCATCCATGCCATCATAATGCTGTAGCAGAACCGGAGCTTTGTTAAAATACCACGGCCCTCCCTGTAAAACCTTATTTCGATCACGTTTCAGATCAAAGGAAAAAACAAAGCGGCCGTGAGTACTGTCTTGAACCTTGAAGGCTCCATCAATGATCCAGATGCGTCGGAAGTGGCGCTGCAGATCCTGAGTGCCAAACTGTTTCTTTGTCATTGGTTTGGCTAGAAGGAAAGCCTGAGAGTTGGAACGCCTGTCCGAGCCGTTCAAGTGTGAGATGTCAACGACATCAGAGCCCGCTAGGGCGAGAGAGGCCACGAAGCTTGCAGTAACGTCGTCAATGGACGTCATTGTGCAGTAAACAGAGACCTTAGGGTGTACCGCCGTCAGGAGGAAGAATAGGGTTTGGGAGCGGCTAGAGTCGCATTAATGGTTATCGCTCCTAATTTTATACAAATGGGAATTATATAATGCAATCATGTTTTATTAGTATCATTTATTTAGCATAAGTACACACATGTAAATGGGAATTTACTCTGAACACGTCGACTCTGCACTTTTCCGAACATAATTGGGTGACATAGGGCCCATGTAATCATGAGACATTTACACATGGATTAACCCAAATCCGGGCATCACAATCAATTAAAACTAAATAACAATGGTTAGAGTGACCAAAATCCTTATATACACAAGGTTCCTATTTTTCCACGTGGAATTCATATTCTCACCAATATTATGTGGGATGTGGCTATTGCTAACAAAATCATAATTTGATTTACTTCCACTTTTTAAATTTTCTCTTTCAATTTCAACGTTCTCTATTTCAATCCATGTCAAAATATTAGTAAGCAACAACTGTGAGCAATGAAGAAGATAATGAATTTTTTTTTTGTGTGTTTTAAAATTTTTTACTTTCGTGTTCATAAAGGGTATTGCAAAGATTTTGATGAAGCTAACACTAATGCTTTTGTGAATTGAATAACAAATTACCGATGAGAAAGGAACAAAAGGACAAAAAAATTGTAATAAATTCAGAATTGGGTGGAGTCGTGGAGAAGATGAAGATTAATGTTATCCAATGAGAAATTAAGTAGCCGTTGTATTTAATTATTTGGTTATATATTTAGCTTTCCTTACAGATTTGGATTTTAGAAAATTAGTGTAATATTAGTCATTTTAGACTTGGGTAATATAGTTTTTGAATAATTCAAATATTCATAGGATAAACTAAGAAAATGGTATGATGACAATAGCCGCACCCAACATTTTTCCGCCACCTCACCTCTCTCATGATGCCAGTGAGATTTGGGATAACCATCAAGCTATAGCTCACCAACTTATATTGACAAAAGTATTGTATGTGATGAAATTTCTAAATCGATGCCCCTACATCCTAATTGTAATATATATATATCCTATCTAGAGCGAGGCCTCGCTCTGAAATTAACTTGTGAGGTTGGAATTTAGGGTCACTTTTCGGTCTCATATCTACATCTCGACCGTTCAGTTTTTAGATACTAATGTATAGATCATCTCTGCAAAATTTCAGCTAAATTGATGGTCGTTAAGGCATTGATAACTGCCTTAAAGCTAGTACGGTTCAGGGTAGACAGATTCAGTTCGTCGATTGGTTTAAGTGAGTTAGATACCTTAAAGATCATCAATTTGGCTGAAACTTTACAGAGATGATCTATACATTAGTACCTAAAAACTGAACGGTTGAGATGTGGATATGAGACCGAAAAGTGACCCTAAACTCCAACCTCACACGTTAATTTCAGAGCGAGGTCTCGCTCTAGATAGGATATGTATATATATTGTTCATTAATGGCTATAATGAAGGATCATGGTGAATAAAAAATAATAATAATAACTAATAATAATAATAATAATAAAAAAGGATCATGGTGAATGACACTGACTATATAAAGTACAGTCGTGTGGAATAATGATAGACCAAATTAACCTTTTTTTGGCTGGCTACGAAGCAGTGGAACTTAGGTTGAAATGTCTGCAGCAAATTCTATGCTTGGAAACGGTTGTACGCTCTTGGAAAAGGTCGCACGCCTGTTTGTTACTAGATTTCTAAGACAATATACCTCTACAGGATGCTTCATGTGAGTAATATATACTTTTGTTCCTTCTAATTCATTAAATTGGATGATTCTAGCTAGTTAGTTTGCTTCCTAGCAGCTTGGAGCACTCTTATACTAGATATGCATGTTCTGAACCATTTTCTTCATACTTTTTCTTTATAAAGCTCAAGGAATCGTATCAATATTGATAGACAAGCTTTTAGTAGGATCATTTGCAACATTGCATTGCAGGTTTCTCTGTTTTTCTTTTTCTCCCAAAGAAAATTTATTTCTTTCCTACGCTTGGTGTGCACAAGGAAATGAACAACTTTCCTTTAAAAGAATTCTCAGATCTTCACTTTGAGAGATTGCATGCAAAACCAATTCCACCAAGTGTTTCAATGACTCGAACCATTTTCTTGTCCATGGCAGTCTCAAGATTACATACCCTTCACAATAAAGTTTGATCAACACAATTTGCCTGATTTGTTGCAAGTATATATGATCTTCAAGTAGAGGCTTTAAAATCATCATTGAACCACTATGCATGGAGTGAACCCCACATCCACTCTCAAGTTATTTCTATGTGATGGAATCCCATGGTATAAAGATTGATAATTAAAACTTACAGTTGTGCACTGTCGTCTTATATACAGTTTAATAGAGGAAGACGGCGCAATATTAACCTTTGAGGGAACGAGCATCGGCTGTTCTTTAAAATCTATTCTTAAAGTTCACAATCCTCAGTTTTACTGGAAGGTCAAGCATTTTCATTTTGAATTTTGAAACTTTTAATTGGGAATTATGTACTGCATGAAGTTAGAAGTTCTCCCTTTCACTGATAAGTAGTAGAATCTCTTTGTCAGGTAATGACTCGGTCTGATTTAGGCCTTGCAGATGCATACATCAATGGAGATTTTTCTTTCGATGATAAAGACAAAGGTCTTGAGAATCTCTTTTCGGTAATATCGTTGATCATGGCTTCATGAGTACTTCGACCGCAAGATCGTTCATTCACTTTCAATATCAAATTCTCTCTTGCTAACTTATTTAGTTTCCAGATTCTCATTGCCAATAGAGATTCAAATTCTTCCCTCTCAAACATGAGCAAGAAAAGGTGCAATTAATATATATTGTCTGTCGATCATAAACTTGAATTGAGGTATACCTAATAGTCATCCAAACCATCGTGTCGAGTACTGAACTTATTTGCTGGTTATAGGGGATGGTGGACGCCATTGTTATATGCAGCTAGTATAACCCCAGCACGATATTTCTTTCATCACATTTCAAGGCAAAACACTCTCACACAGGCTCGGAGGAACATCTCTCGCCATTATGACCTGGTAAAGAATTTACATAATGTTCAAGTCTTAGATACCTATGTCAACATATGCCATGAGATGACTCAGAAGCTCACTCCAATTTTTTGTGCTCTGATCTAGAGTAATGAACTATTTTCGTTGTTCTTGGACGAAACGATGATGTATTCCACTGCTATTTTTAAGGTCAGAATCATCAGCTTCCAATGTATTTATAGTAAATTACGTCCACTGCATGAAAAGAAATTATTGTGTAAGTATATTGTTCCTTTTCCCTGTTGAATCATTCTGTAGGAAGAAGATGAAGAGTTGAAGATTGCACAGCTAAGGAAAATCAATATTCTAATTGAAAAGGTGAGTTTAATTTTTCTTTGAGATAAAACACTTTGTCAAGATTTTTGCCGTGGTCCACGGCTAATTGATTGGTTGTGTACTGATGTTATCCCTAACTCGATCAACCTTTTCATGTATGAAGCTTATATTCAAATAACTGAATAAGTCATAGGTAATTAGAAGTGAGGACGACATAATTTTTTTTTTGTTTCTTTTTTAATGTGGAATTTTTTTTTTTTTTTTTACTAATTTTTTTTTCTTATGTGGGGCTGCTTATTCTTGAACAATATTTTTTCCTTGCTGTTTCTTTTCTATCTGTTTCAATTAGGCTAGAATTAATAAGAACCATGAAGTCCTTGAGATTGGCTGTGGTTGGGGCAGCTTCGCTATTGAAGTGGTCAAGCAAACTGGTTGTAGATACACTGGCATTACTTTGTCCGAGGAACAACTGAAATTTGCCGAAAAGAAAGTGAAAGATGCTGGTCTTCAGGTATCAAACTATATATTTATCTTTCAGATTAATAACAATTCAATTTAAGATTATGAATAATTCGAAAAAGTCAATGTTGCTGCCACATATATGCCATTTGAGTGAAGGATTATGAGATCAATTTAGACTCACTCACTTCATTGTAATGTCAATCTAATTGGTACCAGGACTACATCAATTTTCTGTTGTGTGACTACCGCAAACTGCCTCCAAACTACAAGTATGACAGAATTATTTCTTGGTGAGTATTGTTTCCACCAGGTGTCGTACATCCCGGACAATATATTGCGAGACATACCTTGATTCGGGGTGTGGAAATTTAATTTTCAGTGAGATGCTGGAACACGTCGGCCACAAATTTATGGACGAATTCTTTGGTTGCTGTGAATCTCTCCTAGCAGAAAAAGGGCTTCTTGTTCTACAGGTACGTAACAGCTAAAACAATGTTAAATATTAACTAGCTATTACATATTAAGCTTCTATATGATATACATATTGCGTTTGTAAGCTAGATGCCTAGATATACATATATTGTTGGCATATTTGTTCTTTTCTTTTTTTAAAGAGGGCGTCTTCTCTGGAAGGAGAACGATATGTATATATGTCCCGTTCAAAACATCCAATGACCATTCCCCACTTTGTTGAATGGTTGGTTTGCAAGGTTGGAAATATTCGTGGCCTAGCTAACACTGCAATGATAAACTACAATGAAATCCTATCAATGTAAACGTTCATTATATATTGCTAATGGTTATGGCCTTATAGGCGACTGATCTTTATTTCTTTAGTTCACATCACTACCGGATGAGCGTTATGATGAGTACAGACAAAGTTCAGACTTCATAAATGAATATATTTTTCCTGGTGCATGTATACCTTCGTTAAGTAGGGTAACATCAGCCATGGCTGCTTCTTCTAGACTCAGGTATATATATATGACACAATTTCATGCATGCTTAGTTTTAAATAACTTCTCTTTATACTGTAGCATTTGTTTTCTCTCATGGCCTTATGACACTTCTGTTACTGTAGTGTGGAGCATTTGGAAAATATTGGAATCCATTATTATCGAACGCTTAAATATTGGAGAAAAAATTTCTTGGAGAAACATGAGTAAGAAGATTGATATTGTTTCAATTTCAACTGTTTATAAATGGCTATGATGCAAAAATGTTATAAAAGTTGTAGATTTTAATGGGGTGCAGTGAACTTTTGTGTTTATAGTGAAATACTAGCTCTTGGATTTGATGAAAAGTTCATTCGGACATGGGAGTATTATTTTGATTATTGTGCGGCAGGATTCAACTCATGCACGCTTGGAAATTACCAGGTACATTTGTTCGTATTTGTGACAACCTTATATGTTTATTAAGTAATAGATTGTATTAGCCCACCACATGTCCGGCCATAGATAAATGAATGAAGTTATCTCTTTTCCTCAAAAAAAAAAAAAAAAAAGTAATAGAGTATGTCATTATACGAACCGTTCTTCTGTAATTGACTAACAGTTTATTTAAACACTCGCTCTGATGCAGATTGTGTTTTCTCGTCCTGGTAATGTTCCTGTATTAGGCAACCCCTACAAAGGCTTCCCTTCTGCTTATTGATTGTTCTACCAAGTCTCTCTGCAGGACAAACTGTTGCTGATTGAAATGGTGTCTAGAAAGTTATTTTATATGTTATGTTGGATTGAATAAGCTTGTCTTCAATACATTAGCTATATTTTGCTTTACCAGGTCGTGGCCTCCTTGTAACATAATTCCCTTCACTGAAATAAATCTAGACAATTCTGCATATTTTCCTTTTCCGTTTCGATGGGATAATCGAATAAAATAGTTTAGCAACTATAGTTTCTTGAAGTCCAAGAAACTTCAGCATGCGGAGATCAACTCCAGGTTTTCATGAGCAGTTGTACTCCCTCACAAGAAACGGACTATTAAACAGTGCATATGCAAATTAATGACAGCAATCACAAACCCTAGTCTCTCTCTGTGTTAAACTATATATTCCCGGCCTGTTCCAATAATGGTGCCGACCCTTGGGAATAGAAATACCCACTCGAGCTAGATATATAGTAGTACAGATGCTCTGTATTCGATACCAAGTCCAACATGGCAAGCATTTTTAATTCATGAACATGACATTCAGGAATCAATAATTTAGATCAAGTCTCGATCATCCTACATTTCACTCAGTTGATAAATGTTCACTCTCCTGCAAACAGACAGATCGGTAGTCGGGAAAACAGTAAAACACGTTAGGTATTACGAAACAAGTAGGAGCGGTTTAATAAATTACAGTTATTATTAAAAGGAACGCAAGCTACCATCAATAAAAATATATTGAACAAAAATTAACAAATGAAATTTGTTTGTCCTCGATCAGTGGGGTACTTGCAACGGAGATGTATAAATAATGGTACAAGCTAGTAATGCAGAGAGAGAGAGATGGCAGCAGATGAAGCATGTCCAATGAAAGGTGGAGATGGCCCCAACAGTTATGCCAAGAACTCCATATACCAGGTTCTTGAACACTAACCTTTTACTAGTTAGTATAGAGTGCTATTATAAGAATCACTTACTTCTGCATCATATAGAGTTCTTGTTTTGAGTTGTGGAAAATTTTTGATAAAATGACCATTAACTAATTGCGGAATTCACAATTGCAGAAAGGAGCGGTGGATGCTGCAAAAGAACTTTTGAGCAAGGCAATTGCAGAAAAGCTTGACCTAGAAATCCTGTTAGCCTCCAACAGTACTTTTCAGATTGCGGATTTGGGTTGCTCTATTGGACCAAATACATTTTGGGCAATTGAAAACATTCTTGAAGCCGTGGAATTGAAGTATCAAATTCAAGGGATGAAAAAGTCTCCTATAACCCTTGAATTTCAAGTTTTCTTTAATGATCATACCCCAAATGACTTCAACATGCTCTTCAAATCACTCCCTCTGAACAGGCAATATTATGCTGCGGGTGTGCCAGGTTCGTTCTATGGTCGCCTATTTCCTAAAGCTTCACTTCACTTTGTTCACTCTTCTACTGCCATTCATTGGCTTTCTAGAGTGCCAAAAGATCTAGCGGACAGAAACTCTCGTTCTTGGAATAAAGGAAAAATCCAATTCTCTCATTCCTCGGATGAAGTAATAAGGGCTTTTGAAGCTCAGTTTTCTGAGGACATGGAGTGCTTCCTGAATGCCAGGGCACAAGAAATTGTGTATGGAGGACTCGTGGCACTTATTGTTTCAGGCCGGCCCGATGGTACCCCTCATTCAGATTCTTCACTGAATGTGATCTATCACCTTTTAGGATCTTGCCTCATGGAAATGGCAAGGAAGGTAAGTAATTAACAAGTTCTCTCTAGGTTTGATTTGTTTTACGGTATGTCACGTCATATCTGTTTGGTTTTTCTGCAGGGAGTAGTTAGTGAAGAGAAAGTGGATGCATTTAACATAACTATGTTTTACATGTCTCCTCAAGAACTGAAAGCTGCTGTAGAACTAAATGGACGTTTTACCATAGAGTGTATGGAAAACTTACCTCGTCTCTCCACAATTGACAATGTCACTGAAAGTCCCCAACTGATTGCATCTCACGTTAGAGCTGTCACAGAGGTTCTCTTCCAGCAGCAATTCGGAGATGAAATCTTAGATGAGCTCTTTGATTTGTACCGTACAAAACTTGAAGAGAAGCCTTCTATCTTTGACCCAACAAAGGCGATTAACTTTCTCGTTGTGCTTAAACGCCAAGCAAATTGATTTGGAATCTGTTAGTTAATTTCATTGTCTTTAACTTTATTGCGAGTACTCGATCTATTGTTATATTTTGATTTATCAAAGTGTGATTTAGATCCAATGAGAATAGTTGTGCTCAGAACATGAAATTCATTGAGTAGATGAACAAGACTCGTAATATGAAAATAGCCCTTTCAAAAAAAAAAAAGATGAGGAAAATATACCGTGCAAATCCTAAACTTTACTGCCATCAATTTTATAAATTATAAAAATTGAATTTATATAATCAATCAATCTGTCCATTTCTTTTTTTGCCCTAGTTAATGATGAACCCAGATTCCATTTCAAAAAACAAAACAAAACAAAAAAAAATGACGAACCCAGATTTCTTTCGTAGGGCAACTCCAACGGTTAGGGCCAAATCTTATTTTGAGACCCACTTTTGATTATGGGCTCTCCCTCAAATTGAGACTGCGAGGCCCACAGCTGGTGGATGAGACTGAAAGCAAATGGGAGAAAGAAAGCATGCATGGCATGGGTGAGCTTTACGCGCAAATGAGACAAAAGAAAGGGCACATCGTGTGCACCACGCGCGACACAACCCTGAAAGTTTTGGCGGCGAGCTGGGCACCGCAAAGCGTTCATGTGGGTCAGACAACCTTGAAGCCCACCACATGTCCGGCTGTGGATCGACTAATACAAAATGGTCGACCCTTTGTTGAATTTTGTGCAACTTGTATCAGAAAAAATTACAAAAATTAACACCAAAATTTATCAAAATAATTATACACCCGTAACAAAATTAAATATTTACTTTTCTTATATTAATGACATAATATGTAAATTACCATTAACTACACTTCATCCGATTGTTTACCATGCCCAAAGCCTAAAATCTCTATTCCCTTGCGGGAGTGGCCATATGGCCTAAGCGGACTCTTAATGTCCATGCGGAATTTTTTAAAATTTTTCTGTTAGATAGTAATTGATGAAAACACCCCTCTAATCAACAATATGCTTCGCTCAGGTCTAATCTGTCTTCTACTTTACCCAGAAGAGGTGCCGAATATGTGACCTGGTGCTAAAAGAGGTGCCGAATATGTTTCCATTCTGAGACTGCAAGCCCACAGCAAGTGGGTGAGACATAAGAACGGGCATATCGTGTGCCCTACACGCGACACACGTATGAAAGTTTCGGCTGCAAGCAGGGACTGCGCATTCATGTGGGTCAGACAACCTTGAAGCCCACCCCACAGTCCATAGATCGACGGCTGTGGTTCGTCTAATACAAAATGACGACCCTTGTTTGATTAAACTTTTTTATGCAAATTATATCACAAAAAACAAAGAACACCAAAAATTATAAATATAATTATGAACAAGTCTGCTATAGACATCAGGGAAAAACCCATACTTTTACTCATAACTTTTCCTTCTAAAAGTTCATCACGTAGTGTATATAAAATCACCACACAACCTTCTTAGTCTACACTAAGAATTCATTCTCACACAAGGTCAGCATAATTGCCTCAGAGTCACTTTAATCACGTATCACATGTCAATTACCAAAACTCCACTAAGACGTCTCTTTATAAAACAAGATATCTAATCCTTGATACGTACACCCCATCTAAACATCTGTACGTCCAACTTAAGAAGACAAAATTTATAACAATTCATACTCGTATCCACACTAGGTACGTGCATAGGTCAACATCATGCCTTCAACCAAACACTTCAACATCCAAAAGGACCTCACTTCCATAAAACAAATCTCACCGACTCATCAGAGTTAAATCTAGAGGTCTCTATTCCTAGAAGATTACAACCTGCGGAAACTAAACTTATTCTAATACGAACTTAGAAGACAACTCTACCGTCCTACAGACATACACGCTGTCTAGACCCCATACTAAGACATACCCAATGATTATACCAGTACCGAAGAGTATATGATGGGGATCCGCTGCAGACGGGCCATCACTCGGGGAGTACTGATTATCACCAAATATGTACCTTACGCTCTGATACCAAACTGTCACGCCCCGAATTTTGAATAACCAATTCAAATCCGAAACATGAATAAACAATTAATACAAATAACGTTCTGAATTTTTTTCTCAGAAACAAACACACCACTCGCCACTCAACACAAAAAACTCGAAAACCTCGAGTTAATTATTACAATTCACTCTTACAAAGTAAAATTGTAAAGCTCTAAATGAGCATAACAAACCTCACAATATAATGTTGTAATTCACATAACACTACTCTAAGCAGCCCGATCACCGTCCTGGTTCTCCTGACCTGCAGGGTTATCCGCTACACCGTTTGAATAGTGTACCGGGATTGCAACAACACAAAACCCGGTAAGCTTTTGACAGCCCGTATGAGTAAAAAGAAAGAACTGTTGATTTATTAAATTACAGTTCAAGTAAAATTCAACAGTATTACGTCTGCAAAGAGACATCAAACCACTCATGTAAAACCACAAGGAATACATTTTCACAATCCTCAAATCACAATACAACACACTGGTCCTGCAAAAACCCAACCCACATAACACCACTTTGGTCCATCCCAACAGCACGTTAGAGCTCTAACCACATCGCTACCAGTCACCTTGGCCTAGGTGCAAGTAATGCGACATACTTCGGTTAATAATAAACCGTCGCGCTTTGGACATCCCCGTCCTCAGCACCATATACTTCGGTTAATAATAAACCGTCGCGCTTTGGACATCCCCGTCCTCAGCACACAACTTCGGTTAATAATAAACCGTCGCACCTTGGACATCCCCGTCCTCAGCACACAAACACTCCGGTTATCCTTAACCGTCGAACTTCGGACACCTCATCCTCAGAACCCTACATTCTCTAACTCTATACATCCTCCAATGTAAATCATGAATATTAACAAGAACTCATCAATCATGTTCATCACATATAAATATGGTAAGTCACATGTCAATTCATAATAATTTAATCATCCCAATTCCACACTCTTCAATGTCACACCATTCACATATAATCACGTAAATATATATATACGTAATTATCCGCTCAGGGATAATCACTATTACCAACTATAGTTCACATGCAATAAAACCGAGAAATTCATTTGTATAGTAAAAATCATTTTACTTACCCATGGACCGTAGTTGATCAAGTCCATATGATTTTAAAACAAATATTTATTCCATAAATATTTTCACGCAATTACGACAAGATAAGGTAATTAAATTTATTCGGTTCGTAATATGAACCACGTGAGGTTTACTCACCTCTAAATTCCCGCTGCGTCTTCTTAACAGCTCAAAATACAATTTCACGAATCGTCCGCCAAATCAAACCGTCGATCACCTAATCAAACATGACCTTAACTTAGCCAATAACTCAAAAACATAATCAAACGACAATCCAACGGTCGGATTGAAATTAAATGATGATCCAACGGTCGGATCCTCACGGATCGCCTTCCTAATCACTGTTTTGCATTTATACGAAGATCCAACGGTCGGATCTTCGCCCATGACCACACAAAGCCACTGGGACAGTCATAAGATCATCATATCAAAACTACAAGTCCATCTGACGGTCCTAACTTCACAGATCACAAATCTAACGATCGAAATCGATCTAAACTTAAAAATTCATAACTTAATCATACGATATCCAAAAATTGCGTATAATATATCGAAATGATCGTATTGAAATATAGAATCTTAAAATGTACAGAAACCATATTTTTGATCCCCGGAGGTGGCCGGAAAGGGCCGCCGGAGTTAGTGGCAGAGCCGCCGCCGACCACCACCAATGGTGTCGGGGCCGGGCTGCTCTTCTTCCTCTCATCATGCTTAACAACTTTCATAACTAGCACGAAGTCTGAAAATGACCGGAAGGGGTCGAAAATTACCTTGAACAGTATGAAGGTGGCCGAAATTTTCCAGAAACCGGCGAGAAACTGCAGAAAACGGCGAGCTCCAATTCGACGTAAAAACGTCAATTTAAGGCTTCGATTCCTTCTGAAGAGTTGTTAAGAAACTCAAGAAGAACTCACTGGTTCAAGAATCACAGAAAAATATGGTCTGTAGCTCGAGATATACCGATCGAAAGATTTTCGTTTCGGATTGAAAACTTACCGAGCTCCGACGAACGTGAAACCGGTCACTCTAGGTACAATCCTCCTAGTATGATGATCAGCAGGTTGAGGGGAGTTCATGGAGCCAAGGATCGGAAGTTTTGGTGGCCGGAGCTAGGAGAAAACCGGCGTTGACCAAAATCGAGCTTAAATCGGACCGGGCTTGCTGCCGCCGCTACAGGCCGCGCCGCCGTGCAAGGCTGCCACTGACAGGTGCGCAAGGACCATACGAAGCCAATGGAAGAAGTTTGGTGAGGATCGGTGGCCGGAGGAGGAAGAAATCGTCGATCGAAGTTTTGGAGGCGATTTCCGGCGGGGAACTAAAATCGCAGCAGATTTTCCAATTTTGGAAAAATTTGTTTTTATTTTTGGAAATTTCCAAAAATGGAAGCTTTATACTAAATTGGAAGCTTTTTCAAAAAATCATAACTAATTCATACGAACTCCGATTTTTGCGTTCCGCATATGCACGCGATCGTATCGACGAGCTCTACAACTTTCATGAAGAAAGTTTTCCCAAATTCTGTACGTATAAGAAGTCACTTTTTAAGACCCCCTAAATAACGTTCGTTTTCGAAATAAAATCGTTCGAACTAATTCCACAACTCCTTCAAGCTTCGTATTCGTGCCCACGCCTACGAAATCATTTCCAAAATGACATCGGACGTTAATTTGAATTTTTCGGGTATTACAATCTACCCTCCTTAAAGAAATTTCGTCCCGAAATTTAAGCGCAAGTCAATTCCTCTCGATTAAGGTTGACCTAACCATAGAATCTCCATCTTTTCCAAATCTGTAGTAATCTACAGAGCCTCAGCTCTTTGTATAAAAATACATTCCTATGGCCACTAAATCCTTTCATCACAAACTTAAACTCACACAACAACTGCTCAACAACACTCCACATCACATACACAAAATCGTCACATGGATCATCTCATAGATCCTCACATAGATCAACACTTTGTACTGGCATACAAGCACAGTAAACACTCCCACAAAGTGTTTCGCTACTCAATTAGCATCACGGCAAGTCTCTATAGTAAAACTCAAGCATGCACCATTCTACACAACAATAGAGATGCTTCACTCAAAACAATTCGTCCCCAAAAGCACGCCAATAAAATATGTTACCCAGTGATGATGACTTGGGCTTGCTCAATCCTTGGGCTAAGCATTAGGGCTGGCCAATTGGGCCGAAGAAACCGAACCATCCACATTTTGAACCGGCCCGAACCAATTTGGGTTTAACATTTGGGCCTACCAATCGGCCGAACAAAACGCATTTTGAATAGGCCCAACCAATTTGGGCTTACTATTCGGCCCACAACTTTTTAGCTCGGCTACGGTATGAAATTGTACATACCGTATATACGTATGCATACCGTACAGACCATATATACGTATGCATACCGTACAACCGTATATACGTATGCATACCGTACAAACCGTATATACGTATGCATACCGTACATATCGTATATGTGTCCGTATATCAAGCATATACGGAATCCAAAAATATTTGTAGGAGGTAAGGTTCGAACTCCCGACCTCGAACACGAAGGTTTTGCTCCCAACCACTGAAGCAAGAGCTGCCTTCATTAATATATGCTCACGTGTTATATTTATTATGTCATAAGCGACATAAATAAAATAACGGGGGAGGCAAGGTTCGAAACCTCAACCTGCTGCACGAAACCTTTGTCCCCAACCACTGGAGCACAAGCTGTGCTTAATATAATGTGTACAAATGTTATACTTATTATGTCATAAGCGAACATAATAAAAATAAACGAGAGGCAAGGTTCGAACCTCTGACCTCTTGTACAAGAGCTTTGCTCTTCAACCACTAGAGCACCAGCTGCTCTCGTTACTATCCATGCAACTCCTTTTATTTATTCTATAATAAGCGATAGAATAAAAACAAACTGTCGGTACACTCCACGTGCCACGACACGTCTCTTCCGTGATTTACGGAAAGCAGATCACTTTTGGCGAAAGCTGTCTGCCACAGCGTCTCGAGATTCGCTCGGTCCCCTTACACGCTCTCCACGCGCCAACAGCTTTTCCGGGTTTCGGGGCGACTTTAATCCAACGCGTGGATTCAAATTCTGAGATCGTTCATCCAACGGTGGAGATCTGCTCACCTTGTTCTATAAATAGGTGCATTCTGGAGACTCGACTGTTCACTCCAAAGGAAAAGAAATTTTCTTCCGAGCTCAAGCCTTTCTCTCTCAACTCTTTAGCCTTTCTCTTCTCAAATCCCCAGTTTTTCACTCTCAGATCTTCAATCTTTTCCTCCAAATCTTCAATCCTTCTTTCTCAGATCTTTTCTTCCATTTGAAGATTCGATCTCATCTTTCCTCTGAGAATCTCAGATCTCCAATCACCAGTTCAACAACTCCAATCCTTCTAACAAAATCTCCCTCAAACACTAAACCATGTATTCCTCGATTTTCACATCCTCTCACCCCATGACCAAAGAACCACAAACTCTGCAACTAATGGAGCTACAAACCCCGCAACAAATGGAACTACAACAACAGCAACCAACAGAGGAGGGAGGAAACACCCAAGCAGCCGGAAGTAGTGCCAACATGGATTTCTGGCGAAGCCGTACCAGGTGGATTCCTACTCCAGATCAAATAAGAATCCTCAAGGATCTTTACTACGACAAGGGAGTTAAGTGCCCAACTACAGAGCACATTCACGAGATCTGTCTCCAGCTGAACCAGTATGGACATGTTGAGGGCAAGAACATTTATTTTTGGTTCCAGAATGTTAGGGCTCGAGAGAAGCAGATGAAGAGGTGCAATCAGGCTGCTCAAGTGCCCATGGGAACTAGTTCTCCTGGTACTGGTGGATCCATTGATCTCAATTTTGGGTCCACTGGTTCTACTGGTGCTGGTGGATCCATCGACATCAATTTTGGGCCAGCTGGTGGATCTATTGACATCAATTTTGGGTCCACTAGTTCTACTGATGATGGTAGATCCATTAATCTCAACTTTGGTTCCACCGATTCTACTGGTAATGAAGGATTTCTTGATTTAAATTTTGTTTCATATTCTTCCTCACACTTCAACACTAATACCGGTACAACTCTTTTGGCACAACAGGAGGACAAACATCCCTGCAACAACGAGGAGGAGATCACCAGGAGGTTGAAACTCTTCCTCTATTCCCCGTGCACGGCGAGGACGTCTTTGGTAATCCGAAGACTACTTCCGAGGAAGGTAGCGCATTTGGTTACTATTCTGGTGGCTCAGGCGGTTACAACAGTGGCTCTAACGTTTCTCTTGAGCTCCGCCTCAATCCATCCGGAGCTGCTGACTAGGCTTAGCATAACATAGTCCTCGTTTTCCTTTTTTGTAATATAAAATCAATAAGATTGCATGCATGTCGTTTCTTCTTTTTGTTAAACCAACAACAACACCAAGGATCAACCTTGGTCACCCAATACTATTTTCAAAACCATTGACAACTCTGCTGCACACATCAATCATAATGATTTATCATAAACAATCAATTAAGTTGCACAGAGGTCTAGCTAGCATCCTCTGAGTCAAACCAAACACAAACAATTTCGTCGCTAGAATTCAGGGATTAATAAAGCTAAACACTTCCCATTCAGAAACACCTATAGAGCACCAAACTTAACACCTCTTACGCTCGTGATCTTTAGAACTAGAACACTAACATATCCTTCACTGGGCAGGAAAGTACATGTCTCAAAAGAATGCTACAAATTCGCTCCAAGTCATTATCGATAATTCATATCCTTAGTACCAAATCTAATCATGGTCAAATACTAGCTCTAATGAATCTCTACTCAAGTAAACTCTCACCTTGAACCTTCAACTCCTTAAGTTCAGTTTCATCCAATAAAGCGACATTAATATAGGTATCTAACCTGGTATCACCTCGATAACAAACTCCACCACCCTCCTTATAGATAACCTAAGTATCTCCAAATTACCTCACTACACTCAAAAATTTATATCAATCTCTTCCCAAACCACAGAGTCAAGAATCCTGTTCAATGGCTAACACCCTAACCAAGGTGAGTTCTATCAAATGGTTACATCACACAACTACCACTAAAGCACTACAAGCACTGCCATAAAAACTGTTATAAAATAAACACTACTGGCACCACCACAAGGCTGCCATATGCACAAGTCTGCTATAGACATCAGGGAAAAACCCATACTTTTACTCATAACTTTTCCTTCTAAAAGTTCATCACGTAGTGTATATAAAATCACCACACAACCTTCTTAGTCTACACTAAGAATTCATTCTCACACAAGGTCAGCATAATTGCCTCAGAGTCACTTTAATCACGTATCACATGTCAATTACCAAAACTCCACTAAGACGTCTCTTTATAAAACAAGATATCTAATCCTTGATACGTACACCCCATCTAAACATCTGTACGTCCAACTTAAGAAGACAAAATTTATAACAATTCATACTCGTATCCACACTAGGTACGTGCATAGGTCAACATCATGCCTTCAACCAAACACTTCAACATCCAAAAGGACCTCACTTCCATAAAACAAATCTCACCGACTCATCAGAGTTAAATCTAGAGGTCTCTATTCCTAGAAGATTACAACCTGCGGAAACTAAACTTATTCTAATACGAACTTAGAAGACAACTCTACCGTCCTACAGACATACACGCTGTCTAGACCCCATACTAAGACATACCCAATGATTATACCAGTACCGAAGAGTATATGATGGGGATCCGCTGCAGACGGGCCATCACTCGGGGAGTACTGATTATCACCAAATATGTACCTTACGCTCTGATACCAAACTGTCACGCCCCGAATTTTGAATAACCAATTCAAATCCGAAACATGAATAAACAATTAATACAAATAACGTTCTGAATTTTTTTCTCAGAAACAAACACACCACTCGCCACTCAACACAAAAAACTCGAAAACCTCGAGTTAATTATTACAATTCACTCTTACAAAGTAAAATTGTAAAGCTCTAAATGAGCATAACAAACCTCACAATATAATGTTGTAATTCACATAACACTACTCTAAGCAGCCCGATCACCGTCCTGGTTCTCCTGACCTGCAGGGTTATCCGCTACACCGTTTGAATAGTGTACCGGGATTGCAACAACACAAAACCCGGTAAGCTTTTGACAGCCCGTATGAGTAAAAAGAAAGAACTGTTGATTTATTAAATTACAGTTCAAGTAAAATTCAACAGTATTACGTCTGCAAAGAGACATCAAACCACTCATGTAAAACCACAAGGAATACATTTTCACAATCCTCAAATCACAATACAACACACTGGTCCTGCAAAAACCCAACCCACATAACACCACTTTGGTCCATCCCAACAGCACGTTAGAGCTCTAACCACATCGCTACCAGTCACCTTGGCCTAGGTGCAAGTAATGCGACATACTTCGGTTAATAATAAACCGTCGCGCTTTGGACATCCCCGTCCTCAGCACCATATACTTCGGTTAATAATAAACCGTCGCGCTTTGGACATCCCCGTCCTCAGCACACAACTTCGGTTAATAATAAACCGTCGCACCTTGGACATCCCCGTCCTCAGCACACAAACACTCCGGTTATCCTTAACCGTCGAACTTCGGACACCTCATCCTCAGAACCCTACATTCTCTAACTCTATACATCCTCCAATGTAAATCATGAATATTAACAAGAACTCATCAATCATGTTCATCACATATAAATATGGTAAGTCACATGTCAATTCATAATAATTTAATCATCCCAATTCCACACTCTTCAATGTCACACCATTCACATATAATCACGTAAATATATATATACGTAATTATCCGCTCAGGGATAATCACTATTACCAACTATAGTTCACATGCAATAAAACCGAGAAATTCATTTGTATAGTAAAAATCATTTTACTTACCCATGGACCGTAGTTGATCAAGTCCATATGATTTTAAAACAAATATTTATTCCATAAATATTTTCACGCAATTACGACAAGATAAGGTAATTAAATTTATTCGGTTCGTAATATGAACCACGTGAGGTTTACTCACCTCTAAATTCCCGCTGCGTCTTCTTAACAGCTCAAAATACAATTTCACGAATCGTCCGCCAAATCAAACCGTCGATCACCTAATCAAACATGACCTTAACTTAGCCAATAACTCAAAAACATAATCAAACGACAATCCAACGGTCGGATTGAAATTAAATGATGATCCAACGGTCGGATCCTCACGGATCGCCTTCCTAATCACTGTTTTGCATTTATACGAAGATCCAACGGTCGGATCTTCGCCCATGACCACACAAAGCCACTGGGACAGTCATAAGATCATCATATCAAAACTACAAGTCCATCTGACGGTCCTAACTTCACAGATCACAAATCTAACGATCGAAATCGATCTAAACTTAAAAATTCATAACTTAATCATACGATATCCAAAAATTGCGTATAATATATCGAAATGATCGTATTGAAATATAGAATCTTAAAATGTACAGAAACCATATTTTTGATCCCCGGAGGTGGCCGGAAAGGGCCGCCGGAGTTAGTGGCAGAGCCGCCGCCGACCACCACCAATGGTGTCGGGGCCGGGCTGCTCTTCTTCCTCTCATCATGCTTAACAACTTTCATAACTAGCACGAAGTCTGAAAATGACCGGAAGGGGTCGAAAATTACCTTGAACAGTATGAAGGTGGCCGAAATTTTCCAGAAACCGGCGAGAAACTGCAGAAAACGGCGAGCTCCAATTCGACGTAAAAACGTCAATTTAAGGCTTCGATTCCTTCTGAAGAGTTGTTAAGAAACTCAAGAAGAACTCACTGGTTCAAGAATCACAGAAAAATATGGTCTGTAGCTCGAGATATACCGATCGAAAGATTTTCGTTTCGGATTGAAAACTTACCGAGCTCCGACGAACGTGAAACCGGTCACTCTAGGTACAATCCTCCTAGTATGATGATCAGCAGGTTGAGGGGAGTTCATGGAGCCAAGGATCGGAAGTTTTGGTGGCCGGAGCTAGGAGAAAACCGGCGTTGACCAAAATCGAGCTTAAATCGGACCGGGCTTGCTGCCGCCGCTACAGGCCGCGCCGCCGTGCAAGGCTGCCACTGACAGGTGCGCAAGGACCATACGAAGCCAATGGAAGAAGTTTGGTGAGGATCGGTGGCCGGAGGAGGAAGAAATCGTCGATCGAAGTTTTGGAGGCGATTTCCGGCGGGGAACTAAAATCGCAGCAGATTTTCCAATTTTGGAAAAATTTGTTTTTATTTTTGGAAATTTCCAAAAATGGAAGCTTTATACTAAATTGGAAGCTTTTTCAAAAAATCATAACTAATTCATACGAACTCCGATTTTTGCGTTCCGCATATGCACGCGATCGTATCGACGAGCTCTACAACTTTCATGAAGAAAGTTTTCCCAAATTCTGTACGTATAAGAAGTCACTTTTTAAGACCCCCTAAATAACGTTCGTTTTCGAAATAAAATCGTTCGAACTAATTCCACAACTCCTTCAAGCTTCGTATTCGTGCCCACGCCTACGAAATCATTTCCAAAATGACATCGGACGTTAATTTGAATTTTTCGGGTATTACAATCTACCCTCCTTAAAGAAATTTCGTCCCGAAATTTAAGCGCAAGTCAATTCCTCTCGATTAAGGTTGACCTAACCATAGAATCTCCATCTTTTCCAAATCTGTAGTAATCTACAGAGCCTCAGCTCTTTGTATAAAAATACATTCCTATGGCCACTAAATCCTTTCATCACAAACTTAAACTCACACAACAACTGCTCAACAACACTCCACATCACATACACAAAATCGTCACATGGATCATCTCATAGATCCTCACATAGATCAACACTTTGTACTGGCATACAAGCACAGTAAACACTCCCACAAAGTGTTTCGCTACTCAATTAGCATCACGGCAAGTCTCTATAGTAAAACTCAAGCATGCACCATTCTACACAACAATAGAGATGCTTCACTCAAAACAATTCGTCCCCAAAAGCACGCCAATAAAATATGTTACCCAGTGATGATGACTTGGGCTTGCTCAATCCTTGGGCTAAGCATTAGGGCTGGCCAATTGGGCCGAAGAAACCGAACCATCCACATTTTGAACCGGCCCGAACCAATTTGGGTTTAACATTTGGGCCTACCAATCGGCCGAACAAAACGCATTTTGAATAGGCCCAACCAATTTGGGCTTACTATTCGGCCCACAACTTTTTAGCTCGGCTACGGTATGAAATTGTACATACCGTATATACGTATGCATACCGTACAGACCATATATACGTATGCATACCGTACAACCGTATATACGTATGCATACCGTACAAACCGTATATACGTATGCATACCGTACATATCGTATATGTGTCCGTATATCAAGCATATACGGAATCCAAAAATATTTGTAGGAGGTAAGGTTCGAACTCCCGACCTCGAACACGAAGGTTTTGCTCCCAACCACTGAAGCAAGAGCTGCCTTCATTAATATATGCTCACGTGTTATATTTATTATGTCATAAGCGACATAAATAAAATAACGGGGGAGGCAAGGTTCGAAACCTCAACCTGCTGCACGAAACCTTTGTCCCCAACCACTGGAGCACAAGCTGTGCTTAATATAATGTGTACAAATGTTATACTTATTATGTCATAAGCGAACATAATAAAAATAAACGAGAGGCAAGGTTCGAACCTCTGACCTCTTGTACAAGAGCTTTGCTCTTCAACCACTAGAGCACCAGCTGCTCTCGTTACTATCCATGCAACTCCTTTTATTTATTCTATAATAAGCGATAGAATAAAAACAAACTGTCGGTACACTCCACGTGCCACGACACGTCTCTTCCGTGATTTACGGAAAGCAGATCACTTTTGGCGAAAGCTGTCTGCCACAGCGTCTCGAGATTCGCTCGGTCCCCTTACACGCTCTCCACGCGCCAACAGCTTTTCCGGGTTTCGGGGCGACTTTAATCCAACGCGTGGATTCAAATTCTGAGATCGTTCATCCAACGGTGGAGATCTGCTCACCTTGTTCTATAAATAGGTGCATTCTGGAGACTCGACTGTTCACTCCAAAGGAAAAGAAATTTTCTTCCGAGCTCAAGCCTTTCTCTCTCAACTCTTTAGCCTTTCTCTTCTCAAATCCCCAGTTTTTCACTCTCAGATCTTCAATCTTTTCCTCCAAATCTTCAATCCTTCTTTCTCAGATCTTTTCTTCCATTTGAAGATTCGATCTCATCTTTCCTCTGAGAATCTCAGATCTCCAATCACCAGTTCAACAACTCCAATCCTTCTAACAAAATCTCCCTCAAACACTAAACCATGTATTCCTCGATTTTCACATCCTCTCACCCCATGACCAAAGAACCACAAACTCTGCAACTAATGGAGCTACAAACCCCGCAACAAATGGAACTACAACAACAGCAACCAACAGAGGAGGGAGGAAACACCCAAGCAGCCGGAAGTAGTGCCAACATGGATTTCTGGCGAAGCCGTACCAGGTGGATTCCTACTCCAGATCAAATAAGAATCCTCAAGGATCTTTACTACGACAAGGGAGTTAAGTGCCCAACTACAGAGCACATTCACGAGATCTGTCTCCAGCTGAACCAGTATGGACATGTTGAGGGCAAGAACATTTATTTTTGGTTCCAGAATGTTAGGGCTCGAGAGAAGCAGATGAAGAGGTGCAATCAGGCTGCTCAAGTGCCCATGGGAACTAGTTCTCCTGGTACTGGTGGATCCATTGATCTCAATTTTGGGTCCACTGGTTCTACTGGTGCTGGTGGATCCATCGACATCAATTTTGGGCCAGCTGGTGGATCTATTGACATCAATTTTGGGTCCACTAGTTCTACTGATGATGGTAGATCCATTAATCTCAACTTTGGTTCCACCGATTCTACTGGTAATGAAGGATTTCTTGATTTAAATTTTGTTTCATATTCTTCCTCACACTTCAACACTAATACCGGTACAACTCTTTTGGCACAACAGGAGGACAAACATCCCTGCAACAACGAGGAGGAGATCACCAGGAGGTTGAAACTCTTCCTCTATTCCCCGTGCACGGCGAGGACGTCTTTGGTAATCCGAAGACTACTTCCGAGGAAGGTAGCGCATTTGGTTACTATTCTGGTGGCTCAGGCGGTTACAACAGTGGCTCTAACGTTTCTCTTGAGCTCCGCCTCAATCCATCCGGAGCTGCTGACTAGGCTTAGCATAACATAGTCCTCGTTTTCCTTTTTTGTAATATAAAATCAATAAGATTGCATGCATGTCGTTTCTTCTTTTTGTTAAACCAACAACAACACCAAGGATCAACCTTGGTCACCCAATACTATTTTCAAAACCATTGACAACTCTGCTGCACACATCAATCATAATGATTTATCATAAACAATCAATTAAGTTGCACAGAGGTCTAGCTAGCATCCTCTGAGTCAAACCAAACACAAACAATTTCGTCGCTAGAATTCAGGGATTAATAAAGCTAAACACTTCCCATTCAGAAACACCTATAGAGCACCAAACTTAACACCTCTTACGCTCGTGATCTTTAGAACTAGAACACTAACATATCCTTCACTGGGCAGGAAAGTACATGTCTCAAAAGAATGCTACAAATTCGCTCCAAGTCATTATCGATAATTCATATCCTTAGTACCAAATCTAATCATGGTCAAATACTAGCTCTAATGAATCTCTACTCAAGTAAACTCTCACCTTGAACCTTCAACTCCTTAAGTTCAGTTTCATCCAATAAAGCGACATTAATATAGGTATCTAACCTGGTATCACCTCGATAACAAACTCCACCACCCTCCTTATAGATAACCTAAGTATCTCCAAATTACCTCACTACACTCAAAAATTTATATCAATCTCTTCCCAAACCACAGAGTCAAGAATCCTGTTCAATGGCTAACACCCTAACCAAGGTGAGTTCTATCAAATGGTTACATCACACAACTACCACTAAAGCACTACAAGCACTGCCATAAAAACTGTTATAAAATAAACACTACTGGCACCACCACAAGGCTGCCATATGCACAAGTCTGCTATAGACATCAGGGAAAAACCCATACTTTTACTCATAACTTTTCCTTCTAAAAGTTCATCACGTAGTGTATATAAAATCACCACACAACCTTCTTAGTCTACACTAAGAATTCATTCTCACACAAGGTCAGCATAATTGCCTCAGAGTCACTTTAATCACGTATCACATGTCAATTACCAAAACTCCACTAAGACGTCTCTTTATAAAACAAGATATCTAATCCTTGATACGTACACCCCATCTAAACATCTGTACGTCCAACTTAAGAAGACAAAATTTATAACAATTCATACTCGTATCCACACTAGGTACGTGCATAGGTCAACATCATGCCTTCAACCAAACACTTCAACATCCAAAAGGACCTCACTTCCATAAAACAAATCTCACCGACTCATCAGAGTTAAATCTAGAGGTCTCTATTCCTAGAAGATTACAACCTGCGGAAACTAAACTTATTCTAATACGAACTTAGAAGACAACTCTACCGTCCTACAGACATACACGCTGTCTAGACCCCATACTAAGACATACCCAATGATTATACCAGTACCGAAGAGTATATGATGGGGATCCGCTGCAGACGGGCCATCACTCGGGGAGTACTGATTATCACCAAATATGTACCTTACACTCTGATACCAAACTGTCACGCCCCGAATTTTGAATAACCAATTCAAATCCGAAACATGAATAAACAATTAATACAAATAACGTTCTGAATTTTTTTCTCAGAAACAAACACACCACTCGCCACTCAACACAAAAAACTCGAAAACCTCGAGTTAATTATTACAATTCACTCTTACAAAGTAAAATTGTAAAGCTCTAAATGAGCATAACAAACCTCACAATATAATGTTGTAATTCACATAACACTACTCTAAGCAGCCCGATCACCGTCCTGGTTCTCCTGACCTGCAGGGTTATCCGCTACACCGTTTGAATAGTGTACCGGGATTGCAACAACACAAAACCCGGTAAGCTTTTGACAGCCCGTATGAGTAAAAAGAAAGAACTGTTGATTTATTAAATTACAGTTCAAGTAAAATTCAACAGTATTACGTCTGCAAAGAGACATCAAACCACTCATGTAAAACCACAAGGAATACATTTTCACAATCCTCAAATCACAATACAACACACTGGTCCTGCAAAAACCCAACCCACATAACACCACTTTGGTCCATCCCAACAGCACGTTAGAGCTCTAACCACATCGCTACCAGTCACCTTGGCCTAGGTGCAAGTAATGCGACATACTTCGGTTAATAATAAACCGTCGCGCTTTGGACATCCCCGTTCTCAGCACCATATACTTCGGTTAATAATAAACCGTCGCGCTTTGGACATCCCCGTCCTCAGCACACAACTTCGGTTAATAATAAACCGTCGCACCTTGGACATCCCCGTCCTCAGCACACAAACACTCCGGTTATCCTTAACCGTCGAACTTCGGACACCTCATCCTCAGAACCCTACATTCTCTAACTCTATACATCCTCCAATGTAAATCATGAATATTAACAAGAACTCATCAATCATGTTCATCACATATAAATATGGTAAGTCACATGTCAATTCATAATAATTTAATCATCCCAATTCCACACTCTTCAATGTCACACCATTCACATATAATCACGTAAATATATATATACGTAATTATCCGCTCAGGGATAATCACTATTACCAACTATAGTTCACATGCAATAAAACCGAGAAATTCATTTGTATAGTAAAAATCATTTTACTTACCCATGGACCGTAGTTGATCAAGTCCATATGATTTTAAAACAAATATTTATTCCATAAATATTTTCACGCAATTACGACAAGATAAGGTAATTAAATTTATTCGGTTCGTAATATGAACCACGTGAGGTTTACTCACCTCTAAATTCCCGCTGCGTCTTCTTAACAGCTCAAAATACAATTTCACGAATCGTCCGCCAAATCAAACCGTCGATCACCTAATCAAACATGACCTTAACTTAGCCAATAACTCAAAAACATAATCAAACGACAATCCAACGGTCGGATTGAAATTAAATGATGATCCAACGGTCGGATCCTCACGGATCGCCTTCCTAATCACTGTTTTGCATTTATACGAAGATCCAACGGTCGGATCTTCGCCCATGACCACACAAAGCCACTGGGACAGTCATAAGATCATCATATCAAAACTACAAGTCCATCTGACGGTCCTAACTTCACAGATCACAAATCTAACGATCGAAATCGATCTAAACTTAAAAATTCATAACTTAATCATACGATATCCAAAAATTGCGTATAATATATCGAAATGATCGTATTGAAATATAGAATCTTAAAATGTACAGAAACCATATTTTTGATCCCCGGAGGTGGCCGGAAAGGGCCGCCGGAGTTAGTGGCAGAGCCGCCGCCGACCACCACCAATGGTGTCGGGGCCGGGCTGCTCTTCTTCCTCTCATCATGCTTAACAACTTTCATAACTAGCACGAAGTCTGAAAATGACCGGAAGGGGTCGAAAATTACCTTGAACAGTATGAAGGTGGCCGAAATTTTCCAGAAACCGGCGAGAAACTGCAGAAAACGGCGAGCTCCAATTCGACGTAAAAACGTCAATTTAAGGCTTCGATTCCTTCTGAAGAGTTGTTAAGAAACTCAAGAAGAACTCACTGGTTCAAGAATCACAGAAAAATATGGTCTGTAGCTCGAGATATACCGATCGAAAGATTTTCGTTTCGGATTGAAAACTTACCGAGCTCCGACGAACGTGAAACCGGTCACTCTAGGTACAATCCTCCTAGTATGATGATCAGCAGGTTGAGGGGAGTTCATGGAGCCAAGGATCGGAAGTTTTGGTGGCCGGAGCTAGGAGAAAACCGGCGTTGACCAAAATCGAGCTTAAATCGGACCGGGCTTGCTGCCGCCGCTACAGGCCGCGCCGCCGTGCAAGGCTGCCACTGACAGGTGCGCAAGGACCATACGAAGCCAATGGAAGAAGTTTGGTGAGGATCGGTGGCCGGAGGAGGAAGAAATCGTCGATCGAAGTTTTGGAGGCGATTTCCGGCGGGGAACTAAAATCGCAGCAGATTTTCCAATTTTGGAAAAATTTGTTTTTATTTTTGGAAATTTCCAAAAATGGAAGCTTTATACTAAATTGGAAGCTTTTTCAAAAAATCATAACTAATTCATACGAACTCCGATTTTTGCGTTCCGCATATGCACGCGATCGTATCGACGAGCTCTACAACTTTCATGAAGAAAGTTTTCCCAAATTCTGTACGTATAAGAAGTCACTTTTTAAGACCCCCTAAATAACGTTCGTTTTCGAAATAAAATCGTTCGAACTAATTCCACAACTCCTTCAAGCTTCGTATTCGTGCCCACGCCTACGAAATCATTTCCAAAATGACATCGGACGTTAATTTGAATTTTTCGGGTATTACACTCCCTCTGACGCCCTGTCTTTCATTTGACAGCTAGCGAAGACCACCCGATTCTCAGAGTAACGGTCCGCCCACCGGACCCGCGTTAAACGAAGGTTCGGCTACCGCCGGACTTTGAGCATTAACACACCCGAAACAAAAGTAAATATTGACATACTTTTCTATATGACTTAATATGTAAAACACATTATTAACAAAATAGTATTGTCAAAGGAAAAATTAATATGCCACCGCGTATATGATACTTCCTATTGGAGATGAGTAGAAGAATTATATGAATAATGCTCTAAAGAAGGTGCGAAAATGAGTTTAGCAACCCAAATGAGACTTTTTAGAGTTGCCCTTAAGGAATATTGAGCAAATGAAATGGTTTAATTGATTGATTAGAGGTAAGATTCACGAAAGAAAAAAATATACACAAAGGTGAGATAAGAAAATAAGAATTAAAGTGCAGGGAGAAAGATAAAATATGGAAAAAATAAACTCAGAATCTGGAGATTTGTCTATGATTTTTTTTTTTTTTTTTGAATCATCAAATAAGAATTCTATTAGCAAAGGCCAGAACGGCACGAATACATATCAATCCCTGCCAAAATAGGGCTAGTAATTAAGACAATGATATGCTAGCACCACTCACTAGTACAATAAGTGAGCACCACTCACTTATTCCAAGTGAGCCTATAACCTATACAAAAGCATAGAAGATAGGCTAGGCTCAAAACAAAAAACAAAAAACCTAAATCTTCTCCTTGCCCTTCTCACTAGGGCTAGGAGGCTTGGTAATTAAGATACTCCAAGCAAGTCACTTGTGCAGCAGCAATCTTTCTAGACTTTGGGGGATTTTTATTTTTCGACCCCAGTGGTATTCCTCTCTTCTTCTTTGGTTTTGGGATCTCCACCATTGGGTCTTTGGGCACCAAAATACTTCCTGGCGCCTCAGTAAGGCCAAGAGACCGGGCAGTAAACTTGCTAGGGAAGCTAGGTATTTTTAGCTTCTTCAAAGGTGCATCCTGTAGCTCGATTTTCTGAAACAAATCCGGGAGCAAAATGCTGAGTTTTTTCGGAGAAACCCCCTGAGTTTGGAGAGTGGCGCCTCTCTTTTCTTTCACTGGCTCATTCTTGGCAGGGGCAGTGTTATGCTCTTGCTCTGCATTCACTTCCAACTTCTGTGACAATATCCCATCCTTCACAATTTTTAGCGGAGACTGCACGGTCTCAGACTCCATGATCACCGTCTCCGCCATTGCAACTACATCAAGTTCTTTCTTAGGGGGAGACATCACTACTTCAGGGACCAGAATTAAAGCCTTTTCTGGTGATGTAAGCACTTTCTTAGGAGGAGAGATTTTGTTTTTTTGAATAGTGACTGGGACAATTGCCAAAGAGTTATCTGCATGTTTCTTGGGGAGCAATTTTTCCCGCAGTATGACGGGTTTGCGTGGAGTTGTGCTATTCTGGAACAAAACACGATTGACTGGTGGTAACACTGGCGTTTGCACCCCATGAAAACGGAAATTACCCGCAGTGAAACTTAAAGATGGAGATCCAATCTCAAGTCTTCCAGCAGGAGCCTGTTTCTGTTTTGCAGACTCCATGCTAACTGGGCAATTCTCCCCATCATGCATGAGAAAGTGACAAGAGTTGCACATACCAACCAGATTCTCAAAGAAGAAAGATATTTCCGGTTCCACGCCTGGCGCAAGACGGAGTTTCTTCAAGAGGAAGAAGGGCTTATCATCAAATTCCAAAAACTTACCTGCAACAGATGTGATGTCCTTGATGGTATCAGGGTCCTCAAAGGCCGGAGGAATATTCGAGATCTTCACCCAGAAGAAGAGCGAGAGAGTTCATGGCCACAGATTGGATCGGTGCCACTCCATCATATTCCTGCATCATAATGGGAGCATGGTTAATCCTCCATTGACCTCCCAGGAGAACTTTGTTCCGATCTCGGAGTAGATCAAAACTCAGAACAAAATGGTTGAATTGACTCTTGTCGAGAACCCATACTCTCCTAAAGAATCTTCTTAGATCATTCAACACTGGTGGTTGTTTTGCCAGCGACTTAGCCAGGAGGAAAGACTGCCTAGGGCGACATTGCGCACCTCCTGTCCTTCGAGACAAATCAATGATTTTTTTTTTTTTGAAATAATATCATGTTGATATATTAATACTCAGGTCAGAAAGGACCATTACATATCCTCCCTCTACCATCCATGGGTAGATAAAGAGTTTGTGGTTCTTTCAAAAAAAAAAAAAAGAGTTTGTGGTAAACTACAGCGATACATAGATTATGTCCGATTATTTGACGATACTCATGCTCACTTATTTAAGCAAGCCTACACACTGAAATAACATAGTAAATAAGCAAGCCTAAAGGACGAACTGAATCTGTCCAACCTGAACTATACCAGCTTTAAGGCAGTTATCAATGCCTTAATGATCATCAATTTGGCTGAAAATTTTCAGAGATGATCTATACATTAGTACCTAAAAACTTAACTGTCGAGATGTGGATATGTTCAGTTTTTCAGTCTCTATGAGTAGATCTCTTCTGCAAAATTTCAGCCAAATTAATAATTATTAAGATAGCGAACTATATTAAATCAATGAACGAACCAAATCCGTCCAACCTAAATTGTTCATGTTTATAATAGTAAAACACGATTATGAATTACCTTAATAATTTTTAATTTGGGTGAAAATTTACAAAAATGATCTTCTTTTTTTTTTTTTGAAATTAATGGGGTTTGGAACCCAGTCAAGCTGGGAGGCTCATCCCCACGCCCATGTTATTATTAATAATATTTTGGCATTTTGCCGCATCGGGGGGGGGGGGGGGGGGGGACTTAATACCTATACCCCGAGCATAAAAATGATCTATTTATGGAGACATAAAAATCTAATGGTCAGTTTGCTGATATGTGATAAAAAAAATGAATCTCACAAGCGATCCCTTAAAGTGAGGAAAAAAAACTGTTACTAAGTCCTCATAGATAGATAGGTAAATAATTCAGGAAGTTCTTATGATGCTTATTATGCAATCTGGGGTTCAGGTACCATATTCCCTCATGTATTCTGCGATTTTATTAATCAAGGCTTGAGGGTGCGGCCTGCACCGACCCTTACTAAAAAAAAAAAAAAAACTTCTTCAAATATGGAACAAGATCATTCATCCCTTTTTTTTTTTTTTTAACTTAACAAATTTAAATGACTATTAAAGCGGAACACATTACAGATTTCAAGCAGACAGGGGAATAGAGAAGAAACAGGGGTGGAGGATTTTTTTTTATTTTTATATTCTATGGCTATAAGATTGGATCTTAACGCAGAACATATACAATAACACAATGTTCGACATCAAATACCCAATGCCACATTCTTCATCCACAAAAAAACAAAAAAAAAAACAAAACAAAAAAAAAAACCAATGCCATTATGTGCAGTCACGGACCCATTTCAGTCTTTTCCACCACCTATATATTATATTATTTGTATTTTAGTTTTTTTTCTTTTCCTGAAAGAGTACTGGACGACTGATAATCTCCACACATTTTGATTGACTGTAAGTCTGCAACCTAACTAATTAACTATATATCAAGTGGTAAACAAAATTTTCATCAGTCTATTCTGGTGGTAAAGAAAACGAGAGTGCAGCGTGTAGATATGATAAAAAAAGAAAAGAAAAAAAGATTTATGCGCGAATATAGAGTATTGATTTCACATCTAAAAATTAAGATCTCGCAAATCTTAAGAGATGATTTAAATCTCTCTACGCTCAAGTATAAATGCTCAACGGTCACACGTATTTCGTATCGTCCAATATAGAGGGCATGTGGATGATGTGAAAACGGGATGTCTGAAAAACATGGACTAATATAATACAGCTACAAGTAGATGGCGGTGGAGTATTATATTGTTACAGCTACGTGTGGAGTATTATATTGTTACAGCCATGTGTAGATGGCGGTGTGGAGTATTATACTGTTTATATTTAGCTCCAAGTAGACGGTGATCCAATGCTGTTGCCTTTATACAGCACATATCATTTGGATAAGGGCGAAGAAACCTGTTTTCCATCTCCAAGGTCTTTCTCCAGAATCTATCAAACCAGTGAATTTTTTCTCTTCAGGTAATTACAGAAGTAGTGGAATCCAGCTGAATAGGGAATTAGTGTTACTATTTTGCAGGTTTGAACAATGGCTGCAGCAAATCGTGTGCTTGGAAAAGGTTGTGCGCTCTTGGAGAAGGTCGCACGCCTATATGTTACTAGATTTCTGAGACAGTATATCTCTACAGGATGTTTAGTGTGAGTAATGCTAGCTTTTGTTCTTAAATACACATCTATTTTCCTTGGATGATAAAATTTTCCAGCTAGCCAGTTAATTAGTTGCTTCCTTGGGGCACACTTGCACTAATGTTTTGAACCTTTTTCTCCGTTAATTAAGCTCAAGAATTGAATCATATAAATGACAAACTTATAGTTAGTAATCGCTCATCGATTTGCATTGCATTGCCATCTTTAGTTGGTACCCCTCTCTCTCTCTCTCTCTCTCTCTCCGAACTACTATGCATGAGTGATGAGCTCCATATGAAATCTCTCAAAGCACGTTGACAGAATTTGAGGCGATTCCCTAGTTAAAGAACTCTGATAAATGGTATACTGTCTGCTTTATCTTCTTATATATATACAGCTTATTAGAAGAAAGAATGGTGCAAACCTTTGAGGGAAGCAACAAAGGCTGTTCTTTGAAATCTGTTATTAAAGTTCATAACCCCGTTCAATTTTACTGGAAGGTATATATGTGTATGCCTGCATGCATCGATCCTCTACTTTCTACTCATGAAGTTAAAATATACATGTATGAATTGATCGAAATTCCCTCAGTTTCACTAATGAGCAGTATATATTTGTCAGGTAATGACACGGGGAGATTTAGGCCTTGCAGATGCATATATCAATGGCGATTTTTCTTTTGATGATAAAGACAAAGGTCTTGAGAATCTCTTAATGGTAATATCATTCATCAGTTTCGGCTGCAAAATCGTTTGTTCATTTTGAAGATTAAATTCCGTCTTGCTAACCTTATTTAGTTTCCAGATTCTCATTGCCAACAGAGATTCAAATTGTTCCCTCTCAAAAATGAATAAGAAAAGGTACATGCAATAACGTACAATATCTGTTATGAACTTGCGTTTACTAAGGTATAGATATCAGTCATCCAAATCATAACTACGTCGAACTTGTTGGTTATATATAGAGGAAGGTGGATGCCTTTGTTAAAGGAAGCTTGTTTAGCCCCAGCAAGATATCTCTTTCATCACGTTTCAAGGCAAAACTCTCTTACAGAGGCTCGAAGGAACATCTCTCACCATTATGATCTGGTAAACAATTTATGATCACCTGGATTTTTATTTTTATTTTTATTTTTTAAGAGGAAAACCTGGACGATACATGCCATGTTGGCTAGCATGAGACTCAAACTCACTACTATTTTTTGTGTGTGGATCTAGAGTAATGAGTTTTTTTCGCTGTTCATGGACGAAACAATGATGTATTCCGCTGCTGTATTTAAGGTAAGAATAATAATCAGCTTCCTATAAGTTTACAGTAACTGATAGCACCATTTGCACGTACTGCATACATGAAAGGAATTACATGTTTAAAGTATACACTTCCTCGTCCTTGTTATATCATTGTGTAGAAAGAAGATGAAGAGTTGAAGACTGCACAGCTAAGGAAAATCAGTATTCTCATTGAAAAGGTGAGTCTTTTCTGTAAAAGACTGGGTTTGACTTGTGAGGTCATCATCTACTTGAAGGCTATTATAATTAGTAGTAAATTACCCATATTTAAGTTAGTTTTCTTTTATTACTTTGATATTTGTGATTTTGCCTACTATTTTAAACACTTCTGTTTTTATTCCTTTCTATTAATCTAGGCTAGAATTACTAAGAACCATGAAGTCCTAGAGTTGGGCTGTGGTTGGGGAGGCTTCGCCATTGAAGTCGTCAAGCAAACCGGTTGTAGATACACTGGCATAACTTTGTCGAAGGAACAAGTGCAATTTTCTGAAAAGAAAGTGAAAGATGCTGGCCTTCAGGTACCAAAATTTATAGCTTTCGGATTTTACATGATTGTTTTTTTTTTTTTCGAGAAAAGAAATATAGTGATTGAAACACTTAGATGCATACATCATCAATAAGTACAATAAGTACATCGGAGAGCCATTGTGGCCTTTCCTCTATCCAAACTTGAAATGCAGCAAACAAAAGTGCATTCCTAGCTAACACGTGCGCTGTATGATTATATTTTCTAGGGCAATCTATACAAACCACTGAAGGGAAGAGGTGAAACATTGTCTTCACCTCTTCAATTACTTAAGACACTTTCTACCGAAAAATCAACCCCCTCTTTATTTAAATTAGAGATCACAGGCAAGCAGTGGCGGAACTAGGATGCAAGACTTGTCTAGGCTAATTAGAAGTACACTAATTCTTTTTTTTTTAGGTGGAATCATGTTTGATTGTTCGGTCCAAATTGAGAATCTTTCAATAGGTCTTTACCCCCCACTTGTTCTATTTTTGCTTCACTTGCAGACAATTAGTACATAATTGTATTGGCCTTCAAAATCTGCGAAAATTTATGTTCCCCCTCCTAATTCATCTTTATTCTAGTTCCTATTTATTCCAAACATTGTACATATATACTCCTTTCAAGAAAAGTCACAAACCTTGCTATGAGCTTTAAACCAGGACTCTCTGTCAAATTGAGGATCATCAAGATTCACAGGATCGCCATAAAAGAAATCGGGAACCACCACAAAAAATCCAGCTGCAGCAACTTTATCCGCAAGTTTCCTTGTTCAAAAGACAATATGAAGTAGTAAGAAATGGATACAGTACATTACTGAACTCAAAGTTGTATGGTAAACTTGGAATAAGACCCCAAGTGACCAGCTTGATACCAAATTTCTCAAAACGAACATACTTGCATCATTCAAACATTTACCTTATTCTCAGATTTCCCACTTGTCCTTTGTTCCTGCCTTACAAAACTCCAACCAAGAAGCAGCTTTATCTAATAATTCAACACCTTGCATCCCCCTTTGACCAAAAAGACTTTTGTTTCAATTATGACACAAAAATCACGACACCACTCCAAACCATTCGAATTCTTCTTCTTCGACCACAGAAGCAACATTATTAAACAAATCTAAACTCTTTTCCTTCCATACCTTCTGCATCTGTTAGAAAAGTAAGCTTACAATCCTTACATACCTCTCTGGCCTCAATGCATTCCCATAAACAACCATCAACAAACCCATTAAACCAATCAAGAGAGAATTGAGTAGGAACACTAATTCCATCAACAAACCCATTAAACCAATCAAGAGACTTAGCTAAAAGGAAAAGAAAGACCTTCCGTTTTGGAGCAACTCAGGAGACAAAGCAAGCTTAGATGGGGAAAGCCGGAGAAGATGACTGCAAGTCTGCAATGAAAATCAGTGCAGGAAGAAGAACTCGACTCAATATCACAAAGAGAAGAACTGGCTGCATCTCATCGACTTGCTGGCTGCTGCGCCGCTGTGCGTCCAAGAGGCGACTAGGCGAGGCGGAGAGATCGAGGAGGTGAGGGAGGTTGCAGATAAGTATTTTTTTTTTCTTTGGGCTGGTATGGGCTGAAGGTAGATATATATACTTAGGGATTTTCGGCCCAAAATGTTGTCTAGGCTTGAGCCCATAAAGCCTACTACGTGGTTCCGCGCCTGCAGACAAGGCATTCAATGCCAGGATGATTTTGGCCTTTCCTCTATCCAAACTTGAAATGCAGCAAACAAAAGTGCATTCCTAGCTAACACGTGCGCTGTATGATTATATTTTCTAGGGCAATTTATACAAACCACTGAAGGGAAGAGGTGAAACATTGTCTTCACCTCTTCAATTAGTTAAGACATTTTCTACCAAAAAATCAACCCCCTCTTTATTTAAATCAGAGATCACAGACAAGGCATCCAATGCCAGGATGATTTTGAAATATTGGAATCCAGCTTGAAGCAGTGCTTAAAGTCCCAAAGCAGCAGCATATAGTTCAGTAGCCTTAACACTAAAACATCGAACCATTCCTTTAGATACTGCAAGTAATAATTCACCATTTTAATCCCTTAAACTGCACCCATACCCCTCAAATTTGAATCACCAGATAAACATGCCACCATCTACATTTAACTTAAAGAAGAGGTATTGTGGTCTAATCCAAGAAGTGATAGAAGCCTAACATTCTGATTTCGAGCAGGAACAGCAGTAACAGAAAGAAATTCAAAATTAGAAGAAAGCATCTGAGATAGGATAAACTGAGCACTCACAAACTTGTGTTGAAATATTTCCTCATTTCTTGCTTGCCAAATTCGGCGACATAACCACACCAAAAGAGCCATCTCTGATTTAGATAGGAATCATAGGATACAGATCCGTCAATAACCCTTGTTGCCTACCTCCATTAATAGCACCACGAAGTGGGGAAAGAACCCAAACCATTTTTGCCTTTGGACAAAACCACAATGCATGAAGAATTGTCTCAGGAACCCTTTTACATCTGGAACAGAGTGGAGAAAGGAGCAGGTGTCTTCTGTAAAGGTTGTGTGCATGCACATGGCAGAATATCAGTCAGAGCTCTCCACATAAAAACACGAACAGCAGTGGGAACTTTGATACTCCAAACATATTTCCAAAGAAGATTATCTTGTGAATCCAAACTACCTTCTCCACCTGTAGACCAATCTCTTCTTTGAAGGACCAATCTGTAACCACTCTTGACAGTATAAAGGCCATGCTTGGTATAGTTGCCAACAAGTTTGTCAGGGACATGATGATTTGGTAAAGGAATAGAATGAACAATATATAAGCCCAAAATTCCACATCCCATCATTAGCAATTAAACAAGAGACCTGATTGTTGTTTACATATGGTCTCTTGAGTTTTATAAAATTTGCTGCATAATTAGGATAATTTTACAATACAGGTCTGGATCAAGGGACGTCATATTTTACATAAATTTTGACACATCTTGTGAGCCATTACATTTTAAAATGTTCAATGGTCTAGATTTGTTGTTTGAATGATATCAACACAACAGCAAGTGATGTGGCATTACATATTCCAATCTAAAATTATAATTGAATTTAAACTTTTCTTTACTAAAAGAAAAAAAATTAAACATTGTTTCATATTCTTCCTCACACTTCAACACTAATACCGGTACAACTCTTTTGGCACAACAGGAGGACAAACATCCCTGCAACAACGAGGAGGAGATCACCAGGAGGTTGAAACTCTTCCTCTATTCCCCGTGCACGGCGAGGACGTCTTTGGTAATCCGAAGACTACTTCCGAGGAAGGTAGCGCATTTGGTTACTATTCTGGTGGCTCAGGCGGTTACAACAGTGGCTCTAACGTTTCTCTTGAGCTCCGCCTCAATCCATCCGGAGCTGCTGACTAGGCTTAGCATAACATAGTCCTCGTTTTCCTTTTTTGTAATATAAAATCAATAAGATTGCATGCATGTCGTTTCTTCTTTTTGTTAAACCAACAACAACACCAAGGATCAACCTTGGTCACCCAATACTATTTTCAAAACCATTGACAACTCTGCTGCACACATCAATCATAATGATTTATCATAAACAATCAATTAAGTTGCACAGAGGTCTAGCTAGCATCCTCTGAGTCAAACCAAACACAAACAATTTCGTCGCTAGAATTCAGGGATTAATAAAGCTAAACACTTCCCATTCAGAAACACCTATAGAGCACCAAACTTAACACCTCTTACGCTCGTGATCTTTAGAACTAGAACACTAACATATCCTTCACTGGGCAGGAAAGTACATGTCTCAAAAGAATGCTACAAATTCGCTCCAAGTCATTATCGATAATTCATATCCTTAGTACCAAATCTAATCATGGTCAAATACTAGCTCTAATGAATCTCTACTCAAGTAAACTCTCACCTTGAACCTTCAACTCCTTAAGTTCAGTTTCATCCAATAAAGCGACATTAATATAGGTATCTAACCTGGTATCACCTCGATAACAAACTCCACCACCCTCCTTATAGATAACCTAAGTATCTCCAAATTACCTCACTACACTCAAAAATTTATATCAATCTCTTCCCAAACCACAGAGTCAAGAATCCTGTTCAATGGCTAACACCCTAACCAAGGTGAGTTCTATCAAATGGTTACATCACACAACTACCACTAAAGCACTACAAGCACTGCCATAAAAACTGTTATAAAATAAACACTACTGGCACCACCACAAGGCTGCCATATGCACAAGTCTGCTATAGACATCAGGGAAAAACCCATACTTTTACTCATAACTTTTCCTTCTAAAAGTTCATCACGTAGTGTATATAAAATCACCACACAACCTTCTTAGTCTACACTAAGAATTCATTCTCACACAAGGTCAGCATAATTGCCTCAGAGTCACTTTAATCACGTATCACATGTCAATTACCAAAACTCCACTAAGACGTCTCTTTATAAAACAAGATATCTAATCCTTGATACGTACACCCCATCTAAACATCTGTACGTCCAACTTAAGAAGACAAAATTTATAACAATTCATACTCGTATCCACACTAGGTACGTGCATAGGTCAACATCATGCCTTCAACCAAACACTTCAACATCCAAAAGGACCTCACTTCCATAAAACAAATCTCACCGACTCATCAGAGTTAAATCTAGAGGTCTCTATTCCTAGAAGATTACAACCTGCGGAAACTAAACTTATTCTAATACGAACTTAGAAGACAACTCTACCGTCCTACAGACATACACGCTGTCTAGACCCCATACTAAGACATACCCAATGATTATACCAGTACCGAAGAGTATATGATGGGGATCCGCTGCAGACGGGCCATCACTCGGGGAGTACTGATTATCACCAAATATGTACCTTACACTCTGATACCAAACTGTCACGCCCCGAATTTTGAATAACCAATTCAAATCCGAAACATGAATAAACAATTAATACAAATAACGTTCTGAATTTTTTTCTCAGAAACAAACACACCACTCGCCACTCAACACAAAAAACTCGAAAACCTCGAGTTAATTATTACAATTCACTCTTACAAAGTAAAATTGTAAAGCTCTAAATGAGCATAACAAACCTCACAATATAATGTTGTAATTCACATAACACTACTCTAAGCAGCCCGATCACCGTCCTGGTTCTCCTGACCTGCAGGGTTATCCGCTACACCGTTTGAATAGTGTACCGGGATTGCAACAACACAAAACCCGGTAAGCTTTTGACAGCCCGTATGAGTAAAAAGAAAGAACTGTTGATTTATTAAATTACAGTTCAAGTAAAATTCAACAGTATTACGTCTGCAAAGAGACATCAAACCACTCATGTAAAACCACAAGGAATACATTTTCACAATCCTCAAATCACAATACAACACACTGGTCCTGCAAAAACCCAACCCACATAACACCACTTTGGTCCATCCCAACAGCACGTTAGAGCTCTAACCACATCGCTACCAGTCACCTTGGCCTAGGTGCAAGTAATGCGACATACTTCGGTTAATAATAAACCGTCGCGCTTTGGACATCCCCGTTCTCAGCACCATATACTTCGGTTAATAATAAACCGTCGCGCTTTGGACATCCCCGTCCTCAGCACACAACTTCGGTTAATAATAAACCGTCGCACCTTGGACATCCCCGTCCTCAGCACACAAACACTCCGGTTATCCTTAACCGTCGAACTTCGGACACCTCATCCTCAGAACCCTACATTCTCTAACTCTATACATCCTCCAATGTAAATCATGAATATTAACAAGAACTCATCAATCATGTTCATCACATATAAATATGGTAAGTCACATGTCAATTCATAATAATTTAATCATCCCAATTCCACACTCTTCAATGTCACACCATTCACATATAATCACGTAAATATATATATACGTAATTATCCGCTCAGGGATAATCACTATTACCAACTATAGTTCACATGCAATAAAACCGAGAAATTCATTTGTATAGTAAAAATCATTTTACTTACCCATGGACCGTAGTTGATCAAGTCCATATGATTTTAAAACAAATATTTATTCCATAAATATTTTCACGCAATTACGACAAGATAAGGTAATTAAATTTATTCGGTTCGTAATATGAACCACGTGAGGTTTACTCACCTCTAAATTCCCGCTGCGTCTTCTTAACAGCTCAAAATACAATTTCACGAATCGTCCGCCAAATCAAACCGTCGATCACCTAATCAAACATGACCTTAACTTAGCCAATAACTCAAAAACATAATCAAACGACAATCCAACGGTCGGATTGAAATTAAATGATGATCCAACGGTCGGATCCTCACGGATCGCCTTCCTAATCACTGTTTTGCATTTATACGAAGATCCAACGGTCGGATCTTCGCCCATGACCACACAAAGCCACTGGGACAGTCATAAGATCATCATATCAAAACTACAAGTCCATCTGACGGTCCTAACTTCACAGATCACAAATCTAACGATCGAAATCGATCTAAACTTAAAAATTCATAACTTAATCATACGATATCCAAAAATTGCGTATAATATATCGAAATGATCGTATTGAAATATAGAATCTTAAAATGTACAGAAACCATATTTTTGATCCCCGGAGGTGGCCGGAAAGGGCCGCCGGAGTTAGTGGCAGAGCCGCCGCCGACCACCACCAATGGTGTCGGGGCCGGGCTGCTCTTCTTCCTCTCATCATGCTTAACAACTTTCATAACTAGCACGAAGTCTGAAAATGACCGGAAGGGGTCGAAAATTACCTTGAACAGTATGAAGGTGGCCGAAATTTTCCAGAAACCGGCGAGAAACTGCAGAAAACGGCGAGCTCCAATTCGACGTAAAAACGTCAATTTAAGGCTTCGATTCCTTCTGAAGAGTTGTTAAGAAACTCAAGAAGAACTCACTGGTTCAAGAATCACAGAAAAATATGGTCTGTAGCTCGAGATATACCGATCGAAAGATTTTCGTTTCGGATTGAAAACTTACCGAGCTCCGACGAACGTGAAACCGGTCACTCTAGGTACAATCCTCCTAGTATGATGATCAGCAGGTTGAGGGGAGTTCATGGAGCCAAGGATCGGAAGTTTTGGTGGCCGGAGCTAGGAGAAAACCGGCGTTGACCAAAATCGAGCTTAAATCGGACCGGGCTTGCTGCCGCCGCTACAGGCCGCGCCGCCGTGCAAGGCTGCCACTGACAGGTGCGCAAGGACCATACGAAGCCAATGGAAGAAGTTTGGTGAGGATCGGTGGCCGGAGGAGGAAGAAATCGTCGATCGAAGTTTTGGAGGCGATTTCCGGCGGGGAACTAAAATCGCAGCAGATTTTCCAATTTTGGAAAAATTTGTTTTTATTTTTGGAAATTTCCAAAAATGGAAGCTTTATACTAAATTGGAAGCTTTTTCAAAAAATCATAACTAATTCATACGAACTCCGATTTTTGCGTTCCGCATATGCACGCGATCGTATCGACGAGCTCTACAACTTTCATGAAGAAAGTTTTCCCAAATTCTGTACGTATAAGAAGTCACTTTTTAAGACCCCCTAAATAACGTTCGTTTTCGAAATAAAATCGTTCGAACTAATTCCACAACTCCTTCAAGCTTCGTATTCGTGCCCACGCCTACGAAATCATTTCCAAAATGACATCGGACGTTAATTTGAATTTTTCGGGTATTACACTCCCTCTGACGCCCTGTCTTTCATTTGACAGCTAGCGAAGACCACCCGATTCTCAGAGTAACGGTCCGCCCACCGGACCCGCGTTAAACGAAGGTTCGGCTACCGCCGGACTTTGAGCATTAACACACCCGAAACAAAAGTAAATATTGACATACTTTTCTATATGACTTAATATGTAAAACACATTATTAACAAAATAGTATTGTCAAAGGAAAAATTAATATGCCACCGCGTATATGATACTTCCTATTGGAGATGAGTAGAAGAATTATATGAATAATGCTCTAAAGAAGGTGCGAAAATGAGTTTAGCAACCCAAATGAGACTTTTTAGAGTTGCCCTTAAGGAATATTGAGCAAATGAAATGGTTTAATTGATTGATTAGAGGTAAGATTCACGAAAGAAAAAAATATACACAAAGGTGAGATAAGAAAATAAGAATTAAAGTGCAGGGAGAAAGATAAAATATGGAAAAAATAAACTCAGAATCTGGAGATTTGTCTATGATTTTTTTTTTTTTTTTTGAATCATCAAATAAGAATTCTATTAGCAAAGGCCAGAACGGCACGAATACATATCAATCCCTGCCAAAATAGGGCTAGTAATTAAGACAATGATATGCTAGCACCACTCACTAGTACAATAAGTGAGCACCACTCACTTATTCCAAGTGAGCCTATAACCTATACAAAAGCATAGAAGATAGGCTAGGCTCAAAACAAAAAACAAAAAACCTAAATCTTCTCCTTGCCCTTCTCACTAGGGCTAGGAGGCTTGGTAATTAAGATACTCCAAGCAAGTCACTTGTGCAGCAGCAATCTTTCTAGACTTTGGGGGATTTTTATTTTTCGACCCCAGTGGTATTCCTCTCTTCTTCTTTGGTTTTGGGATCTCCACCATTGGGTCTTTGGGCACCAAAATACTTCCTGGCGCCTCAGTAAGGCCAAGAGACCGGGCAGTAAACTTGCTAGGGAAGCTAGGTATTTTTAGCTTCTTCAAAGGTGCATCCTGTAGCTCGATTTTCTGAAACAAATCCGGGAGCAAAATGCTGAGTTTTTTCGGAGAAACCCCCTGAGTTTGGAGAGTGGCGCCTCTCTTTTCTTTCACTGGCTCATTCTTGGCAGGGGCAGTGTTATGCTCTTGCTCTGCATTCACTTCCAACTTCTGTGACAATATCCCATCCTTCACAATTTTTAGCGGAGACTGCACGGTCTCAGACTCCATGATCACCGTCTCCGCCATTGCAACTACATCAAGTTCTTTCTTAGGGGGAGACATCACTACTTCAGGGACCAGAATTAAAGCCTTTTCTGGTGATGTAAGCACTTTCTTAGGAGGAGAGATTTTGTTTTTTTGAATAGTGACTGGGACAATTGCCAAAGAGTTATCTGCATGTTTCTTGGGGAGCAATTTTTCCCGCAGTATGACGGGTTTGCGTGGAGTTGTGCTATTCTGGAACAAAACACGATTGACTGGTGGTAACACTGGCGTTTGCACCCCATGAAAACGGAAATTACCCGCAGTGAAACTTAAAGATGGAGATCCAATCTCAAGTCTTCCAGCAGGAGCCTGTTTCTGTTTTGCAGACTCCATGCTAACTGGGCAATTCTCCCCATCATGCATGAGAAAGTGACAAGAGTTGCACATACCAACCAGATTCTCAAAGAAGAAAGATATTTCCGGTTCCACGCCTGGCGCAAGACGGAGTTTCTTCAAGAGGAAGAAGGGCTTATCATCAAATTCCAAAAACTTACCTGCAACAGATGTGATGTCCTTGATGGTATCAGGGTCCTCAAAGGCCGGAGGAATATTCGAGATCTTCACCCAGAAGAAGAGCGAGAGAGTTCATGGCCACAGATTGGATCGGTGCCACTCCATCATATTCCTGCATCATAATGGGAGCATGGTTAATCCTCCATTGACCTCCCAGGAGAACTTTGTTCCGATCTCGGAGTAGATCAAAACTCAGAACAAAATGGTTGAATTGACTCTTGTCGAGAACCCATACTCTCCTAAAGAATCTTCTTAGATCATTCAACACTGGTGGTTGTTTTGCCAGCGACTTAGCCAGGAGGAAAGACTGCCTAGGGCGACATTGCGCACCTCCTGTCCTTCGAGACAAATCAATGATTTTTTTTTTTTTGAAATAATATCATGTTGATATATTAATACTCAGGTCAGAAAGGACCATTACATATCCTCCCTCTACCATCCATGGGTAGATAAAGAGTTTGTGGTTCTTTCAAAAAAAAAAAAAAGAGTTTGTGGTAAACTACAGCGATACATAGATTATGTCCGATTATTTGACGATACTCATGCTCACTTATTTAAGCAAGCCTACACACTGAAATAACATAGTAAATAAGCAAGCCTAAAGGACGAACTGAATCTGTCCAACCTGAACTATACCAGCTTTAAGGCAGTTATCAATGCCTTAATGATCATCAATTTGGCTGAAAATTTTCAGAGATGATCTATACATTAGTACCTAAAAACTTAACTGTCGAGATGTGGATATGTTCAGTTTTTCAGTCTCTATGAGTAGATCTCTTCTGCAAAATTTCAGCCAAATTAATAATTATTAAGATAGCGAACTATATTAAATCAATGAACGAACCAAATCCGTCCAACCTAAATTGTTCATGTTTATAATAGTAAAACACGATTATGAATTACCTTAATAATTTTTAATTTGGGTGAAAATTTACAAAAATGATCTTCTTTTTTTTTTTTTGAAATTAATGGGGTTTGGAACCCAGTCAAGCTGGGAGGCTCATCCCCACGCCCATGTTATTATTAATAATATTTTGGCATTTTGCCGCATCGGGGGGGGGGGGGGGGGGGGACTTAATACCTATACCCCGAGCATAAAAATGATCTATTTATGGAGACATAAAAATCTAATGGTCAGTTTGCTGATATGTGATAAAAAAAATGAATCTCACAAGCGATCCCTTAAAGTGAGGAAAAAAAACTGTTACTAAGTCCTCATAGATAGATAGGTAAATAATTCAGGAAGTTCTTATGATGCTTATTATGCAATCTGGGGTTCAGGTACCATATTCCCTCATGTATTCTGCGATTTTATTAATCAAGGCTTGAGGGTGCGGCCTGCACCGACCCTTACTAAAAAAAAAAAAAAAACTTCTTCAAATATGGAACAAGATCATTCATCCCTTTTTTTTTTTTTTTAACTTAACAAATTTAAATGACTATTAAAGCGGAACACATTACAGATTTCAAGCAGACAGGGGAATAGAGAAGAAACAGGGGTGGAGGATTTTTTTTTATTTTTATATTCTATGGCTATAAGATTGGATCTTAACGCAGAACATATACAATAACACAATGTTCGACATCAAATACCCAATGCCACATTCTTCATCCACAAAAAAACAAAAAAAAAAACAAAACAAAAAAAAAAACCAATGCCATTATGTGCAGTCACGGACCCATTTCAGTCTTTTCCACCACCTATATATTATATTATTTGTATTTTAGTTTTTTTTCTTTTCCTGAAAGAGTACTGGACGACTGATAATCTCCACACATTTTGATTGACTGTAAGTCTGCAACCTAACTAATTAACTATATATCAAGTGGTAAACAAAATTTTCATCAGTCTATTCTGGTGGTAAAGAAAACGAGAGTGCAGCGTGTAGATATGATAAAAAAAGAAAAGAAAAAAAGATTTATGCGCGAATATAGAGTATTGATTTCACATCTAAAAATTAAGATCTCGCAAATCTTAAGAGATGATTTAAATCTCTCTACGCTCAAGTATAAATGCTCAACGGTCACACGTATTTCGTATCGTCCAATATAGAGGGCATGTGGATGATGTGAAAACGGGATGTCTGAAAAACATGGACTAATATAATACAGCTACAAGTAGATGGCGGTGGAGTATTATATTGTTACAGCTACGTGTGGAGTATTATATTGTTACAGCCATGTGTAGATGGCGGTGTGGAGTATTATACTGTTTATATTTAGCTCCAAGTAGACGGTGATCCAATGCTGTTGCCTTTATACAGCACATATCATTTGGATAAGGGCGAAGAAACCTGTTTTCCATCTCCAAGGTCTTTCTCCAGAATCTATCAAACCAGTGAATTTTTTCTCTTCAGGTAATTACAGAAGTAGTGGAATCCAGCTGAATAGGGAATTAGTGTTACTATTTTGCAGGTTTGAACAATGGCTGCAGCAAATCGTGTGCTTGGAAAAGGTTGTGCGCTCTTGGAGAAGGTCGCACGCCTATATGTTACTAGATTTCTGAGACAGTATATCTCTACAGGATGTTTAGTGTGAGTAATGCTAGCTTTTGTTCTTAAATACACATCTATTTTCCTTGGATGATAAAATTTTCCAGCTAGCCAGTTAATTAGTTGCTTCCTTGGGGCACACTTGCACTAATGTTTTGAACCTTTTTCTCCGTTAATTAAGCTCAAGAATTGAATCATATAAATGACAAACTTATAGTTAGTAATCGCTCATCGATTTGCATTGCATTGCCATCTTTAGTTGGTACCCCTCTCTCTCTCTCTCTCTCTCTCTCCGAACTACTATGCATGAGTGATGAGCTCCATATGAAATCTCTCAAAGCACGTTGACAGAATTTGAGGCGATTCCCTAGTTAAAGAACTCTGATAAATGGTATACTGTCTGCTTTATCTTCTTATATATATACAGCTTATTAGAAGAAAGAATGGTGCAAACCTTTGAGGGAAGCAACAAAGGCTGTTCTTTGAAATCTGTTATTAAAGTTCATAACCCCGTTCAATTTTACTGGAAGGTATATATGTGTATGCCTGCATGCATCGATCCTCTACTTTCTACTCATGAAGTTAAAATATACATGTATGAATTGATCGAAATTCCCTCAGTTTCACTAATGAGCAGTATATATTTGTCAGGTAATGACACGGGGAGATTTAGGCCTTGCAGATGCATATATCAATGGCGATTTTTCTTTTGATGATAAAGACAAAGGTCTTGAGAATCTCTTAATGGTAATATCATTCATCAGTTTCGGCTGCAAAATCGTTTGTTCATTTTGAAGATTAAATTCCGTCTTGCTAACCTTATTTAGTTTCCAGATTCTCATTGCCAACAGAGATTCAAATTGTTCCCTCTCAAAAATGAATAAGAAAAGGTACATGCAATAACGTACAATATCTGTTATGAACTTGCGTTTACTAAGGTATAGATATCAGTCATCCAAATCATAACTACGTCGAACTTGTTGGTTATATATAGAGGAAGGTGGATGCCTTTGTTAAAGGAAGCTTGTTTAGCCCCAGCAAGATATCTCTTTCATCACGTTTCAAGGCAAAACTCTCTTACAGAGGCTCGAAGGAACATCTCTCACCATTATGATCTGGTAAACAATTTATGATCACCTGGATTTTTATTTTTATTTTTATTTTTTAAGAGGAAAACCTGGACGATACATGCCATGTTGGCTAGCATGAGACTCAAACTCACTACTATTTTTTGTGTGTGGATCTAGAGTAATGAGTTTTTTTCGCTGTTCATGGACGAAACAATGATGTATTCCGCTGCTGTATTTAAGGTAAGAATAATAATCAGCTTCCTATAAGTTTACAGTAACTGATAGCACCATTTGCACGTACTGCATACATGAAAGGAATTACATGTTTAAAGTATACACTTCCTCGTCCTTGTTATATCATTGTGTAGAAAGAAGATGAAGAGTTGAAGACTGCACAGCTAAGGAAAATCAGTATTCTCATTGAAAAGGTGAGTCTTTTCTGTAAAAGACTGGGTTTGACTTGTGAGGTCATCATCTACTTGAAGGCTATTATAATTAGTAGTAAATTACCCATATTTAAGTTAGTTTTCTTTTATTACTTTGATATTTGTGATTTTGCCTACTATTTTAAACACTTCTGTTTTTATTCCTTTCTATTAATCTAGGCTAGAATTACTAAGAACCATGAAGTCCTAGAGTTGGGCTGTGGTTGGGGAGGCTTCGCCATTGAAGTCGTCAAGCAAACCGGTTGTAGATACACTGGCATAACTTTGTCGAAGGAACAAGTGCAATTTTCTGAAAAGAAAGTGAAAGATGCTGGCCTTCAGGTACCAAAATTTATAGCTTTCGGATTTTACATGATTGTTTTTTTTTTTTTCGAGAAAAGAAATATAGTGATTGAAACACTTAGATGCATACATCATCAATAAGTACAATAAGTACATCGGAGAGCCATTGTGGCCTTTCCTCTATCCAAACTTGAAATGCAGCAAACAAAAGTGCATTCCTAGCTAACACGTGCGCTGTATGATTATATTTTCTAGGGCAATCTATACAAACCACTGAAGGGAAGAGGTGAAACATTGTCTTCACCTCTTCAATTACTTAAGACACTTTCTACCGAAAAATCAACCCCCTCTTTATTTAAATTAGAGATCACAGGCAAGCAGTGGCGGAACTAGGATGCAAGACTTGTCTAGGCTAATTAGAAGTACACTAATTCTTTTTTTTTTAGGTGGAATCATGTTTGATTGTTCGGTCCAAATTGAGAATCTTTCAATAGGTCTTTACCCCCCACTTGTTCTATTTTTGCTTCACTTGCAGACAATTAGTACATAATTGTATTGGCCTTCAAAATCTGCGAAAATTTATGTTCCCCCTCCTAATTCATCTTTATTCTAGTTCCTATTTATTCCAAACATTGTACATATATACTCCTTTCAAGAAAAGTCACAAACCTTGCTATGAGCTTTAAACCAGGACTCTCTGTCAAATTGAGGATCATCAAGATTCACAGGATCGCCATAAAAGAAATCGGGAACCACCACAAAAAATCCAGCTGCAGCAACTTTATCCGCAAGTTTCCTTGTTCAAAAGACAATATGAAGTAGTAAGAAATGGATACAGTACATTACTGAACTCAAAGTTGTATGGTAAACTTGGAATAAGACCCCAAGTGACCAGCTTGATACCAAATTTCTCAAAACGAACATACTTGCATCATTCAAACATTTACCTTATTCTCAGATTTCCCACTTGTCCTTTGTTCCTGCCTTACAAAACTCCAACCAAGAAGCAGCTTTATCTAATAATTCAACACCTTGCATCCCCCTTTGACCAAAAAGACTTTTGTTTCAATTATGACACAAAAATCACGACACCACTCCAAACCATTCGAATTCTTCTTCTTCGACCACAGAAGCAACATTATTAAACAAATCTAAACTCTTTTCCTTCCATACCTTCTGCATCTGTTAGAAAAGTAAGCTTACAATCCTTACATACCTCTCTGGCCTCAATGCATTCCCATAAACAACCATCAACAAACCCATTAAACCAATCAAGAGAGAATTGAGTAGGAACACTAATTCCATCAACAAACCCATTAAACCAATCAAGAGACTTAGCTAAAAGGAAAAGAAAGACCTTCCGTTTTGGAGCAACTCAGGAGACAAAGCAAGCTTAGATGGGGAAAGCCGGAGAAGATGACTGCAAGTCTGCAATGAAAATCAGTGCAGGAAGAAGAACTCGACTCAATATCACAAAGAGAAGAACTGGCTGCATCTCATCGACTTGCTGGCTGCTGCGCCGCTGTGCGTCCAAGAGGCGACTAGGCGAGGCGGAGAGATCGAGGAGGTGAGGGAGGTTGCAGATAAGTATTTTTTTTTTCTTTGGGCTGGTATGGGCTGAAGGTAGATATATATACTTAGGGATTTTCGGCCCAAAATGTTGTCTAGGCTTGAGCCCATAAAGCCTACTACGTGGTTCCGCGCCTGCAGACAAGGCATTCAATGCCAGGATGATTTTGGCCTTTCCTCTATCCAAACTTGAAATGCAGCAAACAAAAGTGCATTCCTAGCTAACACGTGCGCTGTATGATTATATTTTCTAGGGCAATTTATACAAACCACTGAAGGGAAGAGGTGAAACATTGTCTTCACCTCTTCAATTAGTTAAGACATTTTCTACCAAAAAATCAACCCCCTCTTTATTTAAATCAGAGATCACAGACAAGGCATCCAATGCCAGGATGATTTTGAAATATTGGAATCCAGCTTGAAGCAGTGCTTAAAGTCCCAAAGCAGCAGCATATAGTTCAGTAGCCTTAACACTAAAACATCGAACCATTCCTTTAGATACTGCAAGTAATAATTCACCATTTTAATCCCTTAAACTGCACCCATACCCCTCAAATTTGAATCACCAGATAAACATGCCACCATCTACATTTAACTTAAAGAAGAGGTATTGTGGTCTAATCCAAGAAGTGATAGAAGCCTAACATTCTGATTTCGAGCAGGAACAGCAGTAACAGAAAGAAATTCAAAATTAGAAGAAAGCATCTGAGATAGGATAAACTGAGCACTCACAAACTTGTGTTGAAATATTTCCTCATTTCTTGCTTGCCAAATTCGGCGACATAACCACACCAAAAGAGCCATCTCTGATTTAGATAGGAATCATAGGATACAGATCCGTCAATAACCCTTGTTGCCTACCTCCATTAATAGCACCACGAAGTGGGGAAAGAACCCAAACCATTTTTGCCTTTGGACAAAACCACAATGCATGAAGAATTGTCTCAGGAACCCTTTTACATCTGGAACAGAGTGGAGAAAGGAGCAGGTGTCTTCTGTAAAGGTTGTGTGCATGCACATGGCAGAATATCAGTCAGAGCTCTCCACATAAAAACACGAACAGCAGTGGGAACTTTGATACTCCAAACATATTTCCAAAGAAGATTATCTTGTGAATCCAAACTACCTTCTCCACCTGTAGACCAATCTCTTCTTTGAAGGACCAATCTGTAACCACTCTTGACAGTATAAAGGCCATGCTTGGTATAGTTGCCAACAAGTTTGTCAGGGACATGATGATTTGGTAAAGGAATAGAATGAACAATATATAAGCCCAAAATTCCACATCCCATCATTAGCAATTAAACAAGAGACCTGATTGTTGTTTACATATGGTCTCTTGAGTTTTATAAAATTTGCTGCATAATTAGGATAATTTTACAATACAGGTCTGGATCAAGGGACGTCATATTTTACATAAATTTTGACACATCTTGTGAGCCATTACATTTTAAAATGTTCAATGGTCTAGATTTGTTGTTTGAATGATATCAACACAACAGCAAGTGATGTGGCATTACATATTCCAATCTAAAATTATAATTGAATTTAAACTTTTCTTTACTAAAAGAAAAAAAATTAAACATTGTTCGTATTAGAACTGTATACAATCAAAAGAACAAAAGAATAACAAGAATAGCAGAACAAACGCTAAGAGAAAGAAAAAAAGATTAAGGAAGAGCATAAGAACAAAAGTCAAACACTGGAGAAGATCGTCTTCTCCAACTCTACACTTCCATCTCTATCCTCCTAACTAGCTTTCCATTCATATAAAGTAGCCCACCCAGTTCTGATTTGTGTATCGTCATCAGGTGTAAAAAATTGAAAACAACCAGAATATGAGGGACTTACAGGAGAGAAATTTCTCAATGGGTAAGTTGAGTAAAATCCACTTCATGGTGTTCTGTGGCTCGAGAGGTGTAGTACGTACACCTAGCATTGTGGAAATATGCCTGGCATGGCTGATCATGGTATATATATCCTGCACATATCTCAAAACTCCCATGTGTATGCTAAGTGACACCGTTTCTAATTAGAAGTGATATTGATCACGATTCTTCATACATAATAGTTTGGATATGCAATTGCTTCGATTATTCGATGGAGTTCTTCTTTCTAGCGTCCGACGTTTTTTCTCCTCTTTATTTTTTATGTTTCTTTCCTTCGATCGTGTATGTCACGTATTCTCTAAATTTTGACTTTTTTTTCTTTTAGATTCAATTATAATTTTAGATTGGAATATGTAATAATGCCACATCATTATCCACATCAATTGGTGTTGTGTTAACATCATTCAAACAACAAATCCAGACAATTGAACATTTTAAAATCTAATGACTTACAAGATGTGTCAAAATTTGTGTAAAATATGATGTCCCTTAATCCAAACCCTTACAATACATATATGTATGCCATATAAAAATTTACATACTTGACAACAAATTTTATTATTGGATAACCATTTTACGTTAAATTTGATAGTGTATTTTAGAAGAAAAAAAATTACTTAAATACAAACAATAAATAAATATTATTGTCAAGAACACCTACTAAAGTTAAGATTATGAATAACTCAAAAAGATTGAATGATTGATGTGTGTAAGAAATAATTTTAATCAAACCAGGAAAGCATCAAAATTATGCTGTGTGAGTACCGCGAGTTGCCTCAGAACTACAAATATGACAGAATTATTTGTTGGTGAGTGATATTCCTAACAATTTTTTCCGAAAATATATTCCCAAACATACCTTGATCTATGTTGGAATTTTCAGTGAGATGCTAGAACATGTCGGCCATGAATTTATGGAGGAATTCTTTGCTTGTTGTGACTCTATGCTAGCTGTGACTCTATGCTAGCAGAAAATGGGCTTCTTATTCTACAGGTAATATCTCATACAATATTATCTTAAGGTGGAATAAAATAGGGGCTGGGTATTCTTCTAATGGCTGGTTGTACCTCTTTTGAGTGGTATATGCATATAGTGCTGAACGTTTTGTGTGGCTTGATCTCGCCTAGTTCTCTACTTAATTTACAATCGAGAAAAATGTAGAATTTTAGCTATTGCGTAAGCTTGATATACATCTTGTTCAGTTTTGAGCTGTTGGGGCATATTTATTAATTGGCTTATATTGTATATACCATATTCCCCATTTAATATGTTGGATCGCAAGGTACATATATGTGATTAAGTAATCTAGGTTCACATCCAAAACTAATTGGCAATGGATGGAGTGGTCCAAATCTTTATAAACCCATAGACAATGTCCCATTTTTCTCATGTGGGATATATATATTCTCAACAATATGCAAGAGGTGATGCTGTCTCTGTGTGTGTGTCTACAGCCTTGAATATTTCGACCTCTCCATGTGAAGGATGAAGTTGCACTTGGAAGTTGGAAGAGAGTGTTGGCTTAATATATGATGTTTAGGAAATATTGGTTGCCTAACACTCTAATGTTCAACTATAACATTGATCAATACATATAAATTAATCAAGATTCTGTTAATGGTTAAGGGTGGTTGATCTTTCTCAGTTCACATTCTTTCCGGATGAGCGTTACGATGAGTATAGGCGAAGTTCAGACTTCATAAAGGAGTATATTTTTCCGGGTGGATTGTTACCTTCATTAAGTAGGGTAACATCAGCTATGGTTGCTTCTTCCAGGTTCAGGTATGATCAGTTATTAATTAATAACTACAATTTCATAAGGTTTAATATTATACTGCAATTTCTATTTTGACTTATAAAGCTTCCATTTCTGCAGTGTGCAGCACTTGGAAAACATTGGAATTCATTATTACCAAACACTAAGATATTGGAGAAAAACATTCTCGGAGAAACATAGGTAAGAAGATGACCCAGTCAATTCTCATAATCATCCCAAATTTCCATGCTTGTACAACTATATGTTTATGAATGGTTTTTAACATTTTACAAATGGTTGTGATGCCTTATAGAAGTTTTATGTTTTAACAATGCTGCAATGACTTTGTGTGTTTATAGTGAAATACTAGCTCTTGGATTCGATGAAAAATTCATTCGGACATGGGAGTATTATTTTGATTATTGTGCGGCAGGATTCAACTCTTGTACTCTTGGAAATTACCAGGTACATTTCTTCAGTATTTGGCATACATTCCTGCCAACCCCCAGTTTTCATGTTCATTCGTTAAAACAAGGGCTAAAATTTGTTTAGTCCGTGTACTTTGCTCCAACATCATTTCAATTATATCCAAAAACTCCTTGATCTCTCAATTTCTCTCCAATACGTTCATTCCGTTAACTATCCGTCCAAATAGCTCCGTTAAGTCGCTCATGCGAGAAGCCCTTTCACGCCAACTCAGCTAGATAATTGTGAAATATCTAATATAGCCATGTGCTTCTCCCTTCCTTTTTGCTTTTAATTTCTTTTACTATTTTTTTTTTCTTCTTTTCTTCCTACCTTCTTCTTCTTCACACCCAAAATCCAAAGCATAACACAACTGCCACCACTACCACCATAACCAGCACCAAGCTCTCTCTCCGAGCCCAACCACCAATCCCTTTGCGGAAACCCCTCAACTTCCTCCAAAATTTCATTCTGACCCCAGACGATCCCCAACTTCTCCATCAACCCAAGAAACTCGACTTGATATTCAACCTAAACATCTCAGCATACAAAACCCAAGCCCTCTCCGTTCGATTCAATTTCGAAAATAAACTCAACAATTCACTGTAAGTCCTAGTCTTAGACTCTTAGCTAGGCACAACATTCTCACTCGTCATCAAGCTAAAGCACTCAAAAGCCTCATCAGCCCTCTTCATTTCACAACAAGCACTTACCAGCAAGAATAGCGACGACGAGGCATTGGGTTTCAATTTCGAGGCGGTGGAAGTCGATGTGGGATGTGAATTGATGGACAAGATGAGGGCTTTTGTGAAGGTCGAAGAGGGCGTGTGGGAGATTAGAGACGCGGGAAAGTTGTGCGGAAGGTGTTCGATGAAATGCCACTGAGAAGTTTGGATGGAGTTAAGGAAGAGTGGTGGGTGATGGGTGGAGGGTCTGGTTGGCTAAGTGAGGAGAAAGGTGGGGAGGAGGGAGATTGGTTTTGAAGGGGAAGATGGGTCTGGGAGTTTGGGGTTTAAGGGTCTGAGGGTTTAGGAGTTTGTAAGGTTTCATTGTTGGTTGAGAAAGATTGGGTTTTGATTTTGCGAACGGGAGAGAGAGTAATGAGGAAGAAGAGAGGACTTGAATGTAGGAAGAATAAAAGAAATTAAAAAGAAAAAAGGAAGGGAGAAAGAACACATAGCTATATTGAACTTTTCACAATTATTGAGCTAAGTTGGCGTGAAAGGAATTGCCACGTGAGCGGCTTAATGGAGCATTTGGACAGAGAGTTAACGGAATGATCTCATTGGTGAGAAATTGAGAGATCATGGAGTTTTTGGATGAAATTAAATGTCAGGGACTGAAATGATGTTGGAGGCAATGTACAGAGACTAAACAGATTTTAGCCCTTAAAATAATAAAAAAATTGTTCTTTTCATCATATACCCTCTTTGTGGTCTCTGTGCAGATTGTGTTTTCACGTCCCGGTAATGTTCTTGAATTCAGCGATCTATGCAAAGGTTTCCCTTCAGCATATTGATTGTTCTGAGAGTCTATGTTGAGAACAAACTGTTGCTGAACAAAAATGCATGGTGTCTAGATGGCTTATCTCTTGTGTTGGATTTGTATGAAAAACTACTGTCTTTCTATATATTTTCTATTATTTGCTTTATCAAACTGTGGTCTTCTTGTATCATAATTCCATTGCTTGAAATTCAAGTTATCCGATCCATTAAATCTGGACAATTCTTAGGAAAATATCGATCCCACTTCCTTATGAAATGGATGGTATGGAACAAAACCAAATAGTAACTAATTTTCTTAAAGCATAAGAAACTTAAGGATGCATGTGAAGATTGACTTCGGTTCTGTTCAAGAGTACAAGAAATTCACTATGAAATGGAATTATTCTTCTTGAGTGCCATTAATATTACCAAAAAACAAGAAAATAATGTCTTTATTGGAATATGAAGCATATATATTTGGTCCACCTAACATATGAGAGGACTAAACTCTGCTGCAAGCGATATTCAGCATAGATGTTATATATGTCTGTTCTGGACAATACTGTATGGCCCAGGCAGCATACTTACGATGACAAACAAATTGGGTCTAGTTGGAACTGGTTTGGGAAGTATATATAAGCACATTTTTGTCTCTCACAAGCATATGGGTTTACCTTGCATGTAAATTTGGGTATGATTTCAGAAATTTTGATCACAAAGTACAATAGCACTAGACCTCGTATGCTTACTCTGTTTCCTTCTTGCTATCATGCATTGGTCACCGTCTCATTGAATTCAATGTCCCAAATGGTCTGTATATGCCATCAATAGTTGCAGAGTTTTGCGTTGGTGTTCAGTTCCCTGTGATTTTTGCAATTACTTCTGAAATCTTTGGGCTAAAGCACTATGCTACTTTGAACAATGTTGGGGTCATGGCTAGCCCACTTGGTTCATCTTCGCTTAATGTGAGGGTTACAGGGTTTCTGTATGATAAGGAAGCAGAGAAGCAACTGAAAGCTTTGGGATTGGAAAGGAAGAGTGGTAATGGATTAAGTTGTACTGGCGGCCGGACTTTGCTACAAAACTGTCCTGCATTACCATTACTGCAGTCACATACTCACATTGCTTGGTGAGTTGGTGTTCTTATTTCCCTGGTTACACCGTTACACAGCACTGACATTCATAAGGATTTCAACAAGGATGAGACAAGCAGCAGAGTCTGGAATTTTGGTGGCCTCAAAGTTGGAAGAGTGATCTAGCTCCAAAAATCTGTAATTTAATTGGAACGCATCCCATGTAATAATTTAATTTGCTAGCTAAAAGCCAAAATTCAAATGAGTTGAACACTTGACAATTATAATAATCAGATTATTATAAGCGAAAGTCTCGTGGAAATTAACAGTTTATCCCAAAAGATCCATCTCAAAACCAAAAACATGCATGCATGTGGAGTTTTACACGAAACAAGGATGGTGAAACCCCCAATAAAATGCAGAGAAATTTGTAATCTCTAGGAAGGTTCTGGTTTAATTGTAATTTAAACGATCAAATAGACTATTGCAATTGCAATGGCATTCATTAAAGAATACGATCGATGAAGAGGCAGATGCAAATGATGGATCCCTTAATGGATTGTCTCACTTAATTTGGAGTTAAACCAGTCGTATTGCATAGGATGCCAAATTTCCAATAGGAATATCTTCTAAACTAGTTTCCAATTGGGGTGGGGTGCCTATTCCGAGACCAAGTTACTGTGGCCTCTTGCATAGATAATGCAAACTAAGAGTTCTTCTATGTCATGTTCCACATATCCAAACACATAAAACATGAGAAATTAAGACCAAATAATCATACATAAAATACATCGCTAACTTATTGCTTTGTTTGCTATAAAATATCCAGGATTTTATTTGCAATCTTTAATATACTTCTTTTGTTTCTATTATACCTTAAAATTCAAAATTCAACATAAACCTGCTTAAAATTTTCAATGGGGAAAGCAACAGTTTTGTATAAGCCTAATAATGCACCGAAATGAAACCAAAAAAGTCTCCATCTTCTGAAAATTATGAGCAAACCAGATTCTGTATATACATGGTCATCCCTCATTTTAGGGACCATAAAGATATGGACAAAGACTTTTCCGGTGAATTGTATATTAGCAGTGCCCGACACTCTCTATTTTATTGACAAGTTGGAGAAAAAGAAGGCTACACTGAAAATATCGGCACTAATGTAAAAATCTCACACAAATTTGAAAGATAACACATGATCTATATAGTTTCCTTTTCCCTAAACTCTATACCTATTTCATGGGTTTCAACATGAAAAAATAACAAAAGAAAGCACAGCATATACATATATGCATTAATCTCTATGATCTTTCATTGGTTTGGTGATGGCCATTGGTGACACCATTTTCTCCCACGGCCATTTCAGTCTCAGCATTTTTTTCTGCCTCCTCTCTGAACTTCTTGTATATATCACTCTGGTAAAACTTCTTTGTCCTTTTCACTAAAATCAGTGAAACCAGTGCCCCAAAAAATGTGGCAGCTGCAATTATAATAAAGGACAACTTGAAGCACTCATCACCAATACAAGTCAACTCCGTATTTGCTTTCCTAGTGAGCCCTGAAGCCTCCAATTGCTTCGTCGCCTCCTTATCGTACACATGACCGGTGAGTTTCACGTTGAGCAAGTACAAGCCTACCGGGCTCGCGGCTGACCCGAAATTGTACAAGGTCGAGTAGTACTTGAGCCCGAAGAGCTCGGAGATTATGGCGAAGAGCAAAGGCCATTGCGCGCCGAAGCAAAATCCTATTATGACTGAGGCCAGGTAGAGGCCATTTTTAACATTGAAGGCAATGAGAAGATGACCAACGCAAGAGAGCAAGAGGGTTAGGGTTAGAATGAGAGGACGAGGGAATTTGTATCGTTTTAGTAAGTATTCAGAGTAGAATCCGGCAACAACTCGACCGAGATAATTCCATATGCTGACTAGGGACACGAAAGTGCTCCTGCTGCGGTTGGCATATCTCAACGAAGTCCCAATCTGACCCAAATTGTCAATTGCGGTCAATGTGCCCCCAACACCACATATGCACGCCATGAATAGTATGAGCATGTCAATGCTGAATAGAGCTTGGAGAATTGTGTAGTCCTCCCCTCTATTTGGTGGCTGAAAACAAGTTTTCCAACAAGATTGGGTAGGTTCCGCGGTGGACTCAGGAGCTTCATCCACTAATTGTTTATCGGTTGGGACGGCAGCAGGGATGGGCTTTTCAGTGACTATTTTTACGTCACCGTTCATCTCGAGTTTTTTGCTCTCCCAAATCTTGTACTCCTCAATTACAACCACCACGATGGGGAGGGCGAGCAAGAAGAGCACCATGGCGGTGCTGGCTCCGTACTCCCCTTGAGTGAAGTGCACCCTATTCTGTATTATGATCATGATCATCAGAAAGCCAGCGAGCCCGAGAGAGATGTACAACATGTTGTAGAACACCTTGACCTCGTTGCTTTGTCTGATCACCTTCATGATCCTAATAGTCTTCAGAAAGGCGAACGATATGGCCGCCGGAAGCCACCCGATGAGCAGAATCAAGGCTCTGGTGTCGTTGTAGTAAAAAGCAAAATACATCTGCGTGATGATGGCGCCGCTGAGGCCGACGTAGCCCTTGAGGAGCCCCAAAACGACGCCACGGCTCTCGGGGAAGTTCTTGACGCACGTGACCAGCGAGCCGGTGTTGGCGAACGACTGGGAATTGGCGCCGATGCAAATGTAGAGGCACATCTGCCAGACTTTTGGTCTGGCGATTTTCTCGGTGACGGAGAGCCAGATCATTAAGTATCCGAAGAAGTTGAGGACGGCGCCGACCACGAGGACCACCCACGGCGGCGTGACCTCGTTGAGGAGGCCGGAGAGGATGCCGACGTTGGAGCCCAAGTCTTTGAAGAAGCTGAGGAGGTTGAGTGTGCTTTGGTCGTAGCCGAGGACCTTTTTGATATCGGGAGAGTAGAGGCCGAACATGTAGGTGGCGCCGGCAGCGGACATGATTAAAAGAGATGCAAAGACCATGAACCACCGGCCGTTGAGGACCTGGAGGGTCATGCCTTTGGTGTCGGCCCATCTGCCCGGACCGGAAACCGTCATGGTTCGATTGAGATCGATATGTATTGAGGTTGAACCAGAGAGAGAGTTGTGAGTAAAGTTTGGTATGGAGTAGAGAAAATGTAAGGGCAATATATAGAGGGGAGGTCACGCAAAGAACTAAAGAAGAAGGCAAGTGACAAACACAGAGAAGATACAGTCACACCGAGACTTAGTTGACTAAATTTATAAAATGAGTAAATGGGAAAGAGTAACTTGCTGAGGAACAAGATAAGAAGGAGGAGCCCCTATTATAAAATTTCATCTTATCCAGAGGAATATTAATGTGGGGAAATTAATTAGTGATTTGTTTTTAGTTTATGCAAGTGGATATAGGAGAGTTTCTTCCGTGCTCAAATTGAGCCACCAATTTGGACAAAATCTATTTATCCAAAATGGATAAATAAAAACTAATTAAAAAAATGGATAAAAATTCTAGCACCAAAATTTTGATCATTTAGGTAATTTTTTTTTTTATCTAGATACAGAGCATATGAAATATATATGCAGTATTAACTTTTTCTTAGGCTCAATGTCCCCCCTTTGTATTCGACAGTTTCATTAATCGAGGCTTGAGGGCAGCCGCACTAACCCTTTTATTCAAAAAAAAAAAAAAAAGTTCTCAAAGAGTAGCTGCACCAGTCCCTTTAAAAAAAAAAAGGGAGATGTTCTTACATTAAACGTTTGCAATAGGTTTATTCATTAAAAATTTAGATTATACCCCAATCATTATGTAAGACTCAATAACTTATCACTTTCTCACCCTTTTTTTTTTTTTTTTTTTTTTTACACTTCTATGATTAGAGAGACATCTCCTAGTTTCTAGTATATTATATCAAACTGTTGAAGTTTCCTTTCATTATACGAGTTATACTTTTTTCCAATACATCAACAAGATTTATTCATTTTTATCTTTTGGATGAAGCTTTTTTTTTTTTTTTTGAAAGGTTGGATGAAGCTTTAACCAGGAAAAAGTCTCAACAATACAATCATGAAAGAGTTAATTGGATTGATAAAAAAGAAGAAGAGTTAATTGGAGCGTTAGATGGTACTTTACTACCATCTATGATCAATAAACTTTTAAATATATCATTCCAAAATGAGAAGGGATATGTCAATATCACATGCACAATCAAATTCTACAACGTTGAAATTTCATAAGAAATGGAAACTTGTGGAATCTATTTACCTAATATGGTTACTTGCCCCCATTTGCTTTCTCTCAACGAATGTTATACTAATTTTTTTTATCACGTTTCAAATTTCCAATATTAGCGTCCAAAAACAAAAATACTCTTAAAATTAATCGCCGATGATTAAATAAAATATCAACTGCTATATCGTTGATGATGAAATAATATACTTAAAAGACAAACTTAACAGTTGAGCACATTTTGCTCATTCAAGGAATAGATTTTAGTAAATCAGCCATATGTTTGGTTATAATTAGTTCTGTCCTAGTATTGTGTTTACCCAATTAAGTAGATGTTCAATTAGCAATTTTCGACTTTATAAATACGTTGTACGTTGTCTAATAAAAGAAAAATCTTCTAAAGAATTGAAAGTGATCGATTCGATAATGTTTAGATTGTTTGTAGGGTTAAGAAATTAACTATAACGTAACCATCTCAAAACACTCGTGTACAGGTACTGTAGATGGCAAGATATTTATAATGAGCATTCCCACACGTGCATTGCATCTGTAGAGATCTTCTCATCCTCGTAATCCGGTATGAATCCGTTAATTAGTAGAACACGTCATAATTTGTAATGAGCTGGTCATATATTTTACAATTTCTTTTATACGACTTACATAATTTGTAATGAGCTGGTCATACATCACTTACTATAAGAATTTCTAAAATAATCTGGAACGAAAGTGATAGAGTAATGATTGACCGACCAGTGATTAAATTCATCTATGAATCATCGTTAGTTAATTAACATTTTGAAACAAATCTCATGTCAATTAAAATTTGCACGTGCATATGCGTTGATGCTTTAATAGATGGGAAAGCATTACTACTTGCCCTATTTGCCATTTTATTACTTTTTGTATGTAACGTTTATACTTGTACAAATAAAAGACGAAAAGAACAAATTTCCACTTTTGTTTGCAGAAGAAATTGAATTATTGTGTAGATAGGCTTGACATTAAAATCCACTTAGTTGTTGCAATAAGGAGCACAACCTCTAATGCTTGGTCACTCCTCTAATACTTGGTTACTGTTACATGTTAATTAAAGATTAGCACATGCATGCAGCTCTATAGTAGATGGAAAAGTAGTACTCCTTGACGTCTTGCAGAGTTTGCCAATTCATTATCTGTTGTAGCAGATGCAAGTTTAATTTTTCGTTTTAATGAGAGACGACGAATGTTAAATAATAATTACTGACGCATGTTTAGAGAACTTAATTTAGTAGCGGGATACAATTACAAGCACTAATTGGACAAATCACTGGAACCCTATTTGCCAATTAGTTGGGATTGTTTTGAAAAGCAAATATCTTAACAAAAGATTTTGATTTTGTTTTTGCAGAAGAAAATTGGAATCTTTAAAAATATAAATGTCAATAGGTGCTGGATATTTTTATCTAGAGAATGCATAAGGACAGTTGGCGAATGGGGATGCATGCTTACCTAGTTCGCAAGTAGCTGGGAACACATTGCTGGAATTTTCAAAGTCAATACCATTGACCTTGAAGATAATGACTGATGGATCGTACAGATCGATATTCAAAATATCAATTATAAATTTGTAATATAAACTATAAAGCGGGATTTGATTATACAAGTGACTACTAGGCTACTAGCTAGGATAGTCGTATATATACTACGTAGTTGAATATTTCTCAAACTATTAACGGATGATTCCTATTGTCGTTGAAGAAATATTTTAAAAAATAATCAGAGCTTATATGTTCTCACAACAAATACATTATCCATTAAGTGCCTAAATCCTTTCCATTGATCGATCTCTTTAAGTTTTTTTATCGTTTGTTCATATGGGAGGTTGACGGCAATGATATTTAATTTGAGAGCGGAATTTAAGTGTTTTTGTTACCTATTGTTGTTCTTTTAAAGAAATTATCGTAAGCTAAAGGATCTTAATATTGACACGGAATATTTGCTATAAGTCTATAAGTTAGTTAAACGGGTGAAGAACAACAAATATATAATTAGATTAGAATCAGGTTAGTTAGAGCAGGAGTTCGGATGTGTGATACCCTTCAAATCTTGCTAATTAATGTGTTGCGTGCCACCACGCATGCTTGTGAAAACTCCGGTCACATTTCTTTCGCCTTTCATTCTTTCCGTCGCTCATACAATCTTTGTGCTCAACCCAAAAAACAATACAGCCTTCGTGTTTGTACCCTGTAATATATAATGAAGAACAATGCAAGTAGGACGTAGGAGTACATGGATATATATCCAAAAACTTCGTGGAACGACTCAAATGAACAACATTGACTAATTCTCCCTCATTGATTTTAGGATCTCTTAATTGACTTGGGCTTCTATATTGACATATACGTACGGTATGGTAATACTGACAATACATGAAAGAATTCAGCACTTTGCTTGTCCTGCATATACAAACTAAAATGGCTTGTCTTCACTATTCACTAGATCTAAATCCCTCTTGTCTAAAAACTAGTAGACACTTAATTTTTGTAGTTATTGCATATGGTGGAAGTGGAACTGTGCACGCACAAATTAATGAGAACTATTAAAATGAGGGCTAGTTGAAGATTTTTTAATCAACAGTTGTGGAACTCACTTTTCAATCACATTTCAGTAAATCAACCGTTAGATGTTTAGATATTCATGAATAGATATATCATTTCTACAAATTTTGAACCAAATTGAAAATCGATAATGCATTCATAATCGTGATTTATCATTTATAAACATGAATAGTTCAGGTTAATTTGACAAATTTGGTTCATCCATTGATTTGATCTAGTTCGGTACCTTAATAATTAGCACTTTGAAAAAAAAAATTCAGAAATTAGTCATGTATACCTAAACATCTAAGTATCTAACTGTTGATTTGCCGAAATGTAATCAAAAATTAGTTATCCCAAACCATTGATTAGAAAGTCTTTAAATAATCCTCATTTTAAAGGTTCTCATTAGAACTTCTCCCTAAATTATATATACATAGATATACTTCTTGACGTCAAAAAGAAGAAACAAAGAAATAAAGAAAAACTTTGTCAAGAAGATTCTCTCGGTTTAGCCATCACCTTATGCCTACCTTTCCTCTCTACATTATGTCCCAAGTCTGAACGCGAGGATTAGCCATCACCTTGTACCAAACAATATTTACTCTACCTTAAGATAAAAAATTTGTTAAGTTTTAGTAGTTAATGAGTGTCTACGCCATTCTCATATTATAACCTTAATCCAAAACCCAAACATGATTCATTTATATAATAAACTTCATACGCTGTCCATGTCTAACTCGTAAATACTTGCAATATATTCATGATGAATAATGACTATGTATTATATATATTGACCTAGCAACTAGCACCTCCCTTATTCCACTCTTTAATTATTGTTGATTACTTTTTGCAAATATAATGCCATGTGAACATGGGTACTTCCGTCGCCGGTGACTAACAGATTGATTTTTTGACAAATAAATAAATCCTTATCATAGTATGTGTACGTGATTAACTAATTAAATAAAGGAAGAGTGCATTGTTATAATTATCAAATAATTGATAGCCAGCTTCATAAGAAACAATTTGTGAATGATAAGCCTTCAATAAACTAAATCAAAATCTAATTAACCTCTCAAGGAATGAGATATATTGGATTTTTATCTTTATGATTGATTATTCAAACTTGCTGAAGGGCCAGCCTTGGCGGTAAAGATCCAACTTCTTCAATGGTATTTTAATCACCAAATTAGTTGATTAGTCGACCCTTAAGTTGAAGGGGAAAAGGTACAAATATAACTAGACAAATTGAGCCTATATATTAGGAAAGCGTCTTGGCAATTAATTTCCAATGGAATGAGCGAATATGCATGTCTATGTCAAACCCATATATACCAAATTATGAGGGCTCAAGATTAACCGGTTAGTTTTGTAATACAAACTTAACAATTTTATTAAGCTTAGCATACAATACTAACGCAAATTCGAATCGATCTTTTGGTTCCCTCAGAGATTATCTGCATACAAATCAAGCAAATATGTAATCACTTATTCATTTGATTAGAAGCACAATCACTTGAATGCTCAATCCAAAATATTATTTTATTTTATTTTATTCTTTGCTCAAGTAGATGATTCAACATATTCCGAATTACTTGATTTTTCGTATAGATTATTGTTAAGGGAGGCCTAAAAAATAAATAAACTTAAAGTATACAATTACATTCTCTGATTGATGAGCCTCATTGGCATTTTCAGGCCTTCACTCGAGAGAAGTCAAAAGTTCTTACATTCGTATCAATAGTAAAAGTTTTCTCATCATTCTTATCTCAAGGACTTTAAATGTTTAGATAAAAACAGAATGACTTGTTCAAAGTTGAGTGAGAAATTTGTCACAACAAAAACATATACTATATAAACGTACTCCTCTTGGGTTATGAAATTATTAAAAATATATAAATCGTAAGAACTAGAGAGAATTCTGCATTTCACACTATTAATGAATGAAACAAGAAAAGTCTTAATGGGATCAATTTACCTCAAGGAGTACCAGGTGGGTTGTCACTGTGAAGTGCAAAGATCAGTTTAGTTTCGTGAACTAGATAAAGGATCAAAATCTTGTCTTACCAAGGAATATGTCATTCTCACATAACTAATCCAATTGTACTTGCTAATAGTTAGTTATAGCCATATTTGAAAATACAATTTTCATTCACAATCTGACAACACAACACAGCATATCATTCATTTGACTACTAAGAGCAGATGCAGCGGAGTACCTATTGGAGGACCAATTGGAGAATTATGGCTTCCTAGCTAATGCAGCGGCAAAATCTTGCCCGACTGATTGGAGGGGCTCACATGCCCAGGCAGTTCGATGACCGATAATTAGCAATCCTTTTGCCCGACCGCTGGTGGTGGGTCCATGGCACATGGGCCTGCTGCCAACAGTTTTTTTTTTGTCTGATCTTATTTGATAACAGTCACTTAATTTCAACCATTGGATCGAATGATCCAACGGCTGCAATTAAATGACAACAGTAATTTTTTTTCACTCTAAAAATTAATCTAGAAGGTAAAAAAAAATCTTAAATTTATTTTCAAAAATTCTATAAATACCAATTCCCTCACCTTAATTTCTCACACCAAAATTTCTAAAAATTTTACCTGGATTATTTAAATTTGAAGTGTGAATAGTGGATTGGCAGGCAAATTGCCTTTCACTGGTGCATTGTGTAAGCTAGAGGCAATTGCCAATTTGGGATGAACAGTGGATTTGTAGTACCAATTTGATTGGAAAATCAGCAATTGCCCTTGGTTCATGGGTGCATTTGCTCTAAGGATACGTTTTTGTTAAATATTAGTGCATGTGGATGTGCATGTGCCGTGTGACTTTGATCACACATTCACACTTTTCGATTGGTCCATTCAGTAACCCTCATAAGTTGTCATGAAGGAACAAAGAATAGTTTGAATATTAAGCAGACTAACTCGTCACCAAGTTCTCATACTATATACGGTACAAACCAAACCAGAGGATTCATACTAGTGAAAGCTACAACATTTCATATCTATGGAATCATATATACTAGTATTTTCTCAGTACTCATTTAGTCGGGGTCAATGCCGCTGTTCAAACGCAACAGCAGCCACAAGTACTTGCACATATATAAACTTTGGATAGAGATTGAATAATCTGATCGAGCATGATATGTTGACTATTAGAAGAAGCAAAGGTTTTCTTCTTGCACTCGGCCTAGTCAACTCCCTCGAACTTCAGGCACTGTTCTTTTCTGAGCTGTGCTTTTTGAAATTTGACGAAGAAAACAAGAAACTGAGGCACAAAGCGATTCTGATCTCTTTGTTTTTCGCCTTTGGCCTTTGAAAAGCAGACAGATACCAATAAGTGTTTACACAATGAAACTGAAAGGAAAGAAAGATGGAAAAGTCTCAACCCACATGAATGTAATTCTAATCAGCTTAACATATGGTTAGAAACGAATCAATAATCTTCAAAATTATGGAGCTGGATAGATTCGGTTCCTTGTAAGAATTTTTTTTTTTTTGTTTTGTTTTTTTTTTTTTTTTGTTTTCCTAGAGTGTTGTCATATCCAGCACGGAAAGGTTCTAGTTGATGACATCTTAATCCACAATATATTTCTTTAATTGTAAGAAGCTTCTTGTTTGACTTTGGGGTTTGGCCATAGAAGCGCCTCAAAGTCAGACTCGTGCTAGTCTTCTTCTGGAGTTCTGGTTTTACTTGTAAAGTAGAAATTGCTTGATACTTTTTCTCTCCTAGCTACAAGTCTACAACAGTGACTGAGTGACAGTGGGAATTTTGACCCAACCTGGAATCCAGGGTCCCTTGGAAAGCAGCTTCCAAGCTATCACCTCATGCTCAGTGATTCCTTTCATCCATCCAGAAAACTCGAAAGAAATCATAAATACGCATTTTTACTACGTCGACGTATAATATACCGCTTAAGAGATGTAATTTGCTGAAAGATTTTATCATTAACACGTTTACATTTCACACGGAACTCTGGTCATTACAAAAGGCTGTAAACTTCTTCCGGCATTGTCTCCAATACGCGGGCGTTGCCTTTTTCTTTTTTTTCTTCTTCTTCTTCTTTTTCTGATAAGAGAAATAAAATTAAAAAGAAAGTTACAACAAACAAGTACTTCTAACTTATCTAATGAAATGCTGGTGACACAAAAAGCGACGAAAATATTACCAATTATCATAAAAAATAAAATAAAATAAAAAAGACATTTTTATCAAGTTCTCAGCCACCAAGTTAGCCTCCTTATAAATATGCTTAAATTGGACAGACTCGTGATAAGAAATGGTCTCGTATTCCACAAGAGAACCATCCAGCCCAAATGAGTCAACTCGTTAAGAAACAAAGATGTTTAAACTCAAAAACACCGCAGAGAGCCAAGCGTGTACCATTCACTGTTTTATCACAGTACGGAACTCAACTTCCAAATATCAATGCAAACACAAGATCTCGAGACAATGGGGCTACAGAATTTCTAAGGAGAGGAAAAGATGAACACAAAAACAAATACCAAGGGCAACAACATGTCTTTTTTTCAATTAGAAGTACCCTAATTTCTTATCTTCCTTCATTCTTTGTCAACAAAAGAATAAAGGATAGACCGAGAAAGGCTTACAAGTAACACTCAAACAGGCAACTAGTGAACGACAGTACATGCATAAAAATCCTCCTACGCAAATTTACTTTCAACATCCCACATCAAGAACCTAAAAGAGTAAACAGAACACAGCTACAAGTTCCATGAAAACAACCATCCAACTTTTAGACATTAGTAGCGGTCAAAGGAAGATGGCCGCCCTCCCCTGCTAGGGCGGTCGTAAGGGCCAGCCCTGCTACGGTAACCTCCCTCATCTCTTGCTGGACCTCCCCTTCCATATCTATCACTGCCACCTCTTGCTCCACCATCCCTATCATAGCCTCTGTCTTTGCCATAGCCATTTTGAGGATAGCGATCAGAACCTCCATATCTGTCACTAGCAAAACGATCACCAGCTGGGTACCTGGAGAGAATAACCGCAAAAAGTAAAGCATAAGTGCTAATGTATAGTACTTTTTCTCCTACCATATATACATAAACACAACGTTTTATCTAAACAAAAGAGAGAATAAAAAAGGGGTTTTGTATACAGACAACTATAAGTCTATAACCAGACATAATGACAGTATGGAACAAAGCAGTGAAGAAGTAATTGATACCTGTCACTGACATAGCGATCACGGCTCCCATATTTGTCCTCCCTGCTGTCAAAACGATCCCTGTCTCCATAGCGCCCTCCATCATAACGGTCATCCATGTAGCGATCATGATCTCCACCAAAGCGATCCCCACGCCCACCAGCCCCGAACCTAGAATGTGAAGAGAATGAACCTCCCCCTCCACCTCTTCCACCACCAGCCGAAGGGCAGTCTCGAGCCCAATGTCCTGTACGCCCACACTTGAAGCATTCATCTTGGCCCACAGATCTATCACCACCTCCTCCGTAGCTTCTCCTGCCACCAGAAGAGTATCCTCCCCCTCCTCCTCCTCTATAGCCAGGGTCTAAATCTTCCCCTCCCATTCTGGGTTGGGCTTTGTTCACGGAGATGGTGCGGGCACCCAATTCCTGTCCATGCATCTCCCGGATTGCATCTTCCATTGCCCGTCGATCTCCAAATGTAATAAACCCAAAACCACGAGGACGCCGTGTATCTCTTTCCACCATGATCTACAGAAATTCCACATTAACGATGCTCATACCCAGTGTTTACACAGATAGCAATAACATAAACAAAACAATTATAGTGTTTTGTTTTGAACACAATGATATTCGCAAGATATGCAAGTTAGACAGCAAGAGCATCAGACAGCACAAAGACGGGATGCATTGCATTATCATACATTTAAAACCGTATGAGTTCATTACTCAGAAGATTAAGGATGCATTGCATTATGATAAGTATAAAACTAATTCCACGTTCTAATATGAATAATGCGATACCATTGAACTGACAAATGTTTTTCAAAGCATGATAAATACTGAAAAAAAAAATCCAGATTAACAAATAGGATAGAACATTGCAAGTAGGGCATGATCCAGATTAACTGAGATTCACAAGCAATTGACAGTACTAAGGCAACCAAATTATATATAAAAGACAGTTTAAATTGGTACTCCAAAAATTTCAGTAAGCACAAAGGCAGAAAACTTCTACCAAAGCTCAAATAAATAGAACTTGGATGAGAACTGTCGTTTCCAAATTCCTATTACTGAAACTCACCTGCTTTAAGCAAAACTGACACATCTATATACTTCGATCTACTACTAAAGGGAGATCTCATTCAGAAAATTACAATTAAGTCGCAGTAATTTCTCAAAAACTGGCAGAAGAATGAGAAAACTACGTACAAAGAAACAAACACACACACTTGTAAAAAGTGTTAAAAGGTATCAAGCAGTGATAAAGATCATCTTTTTATGCACCCAAAAACCCACACCACCAACACACATAAAAGAGGAAAAATTTTTAAATTAGACCGATCAAAAACTGAGAGAGTAATTTCAGAATTTATTATCGTGCAAGTGACTAACTAAAAAACAATAAAATTGGAGACGAGATAGGGGTTTGTACCTAAAATACATTTTGCAACCATCTAACTGGTATTTAAAATTCAATGAGTTGATACTTACTTTCCCTTTGTAAATATCGATAACAGAGCACCTTGTTCATACTGGAATATTTCTGATATTAGAAGAATCCACATCTGACAATAGATGACCACTGACCTTGAATTCCCACAACATCAAATGAACTAGTTCCAGCATAAACTGATACCGAACCCGCGACAAGGTTAAATGCATCTAGTCTCTACGCCCAGAACACTATCAAGTATATCAGCAGTTACATTGACACCAGAAACATCCATCTTGTAGTCACAAAACCAATCTACCCTCGGGCAAAGCTACACAGATCAGCCAGAGAAAGGCAGCTCTTGCAGCATTTGATCTTTACACTATTCAAAATTAACAACTCAGAACACCAAAATACATCTAATTACCCGCAGCAACCATCTTTACTCTGCAAATTATAACCAACTTGTTCCATAGCTACCTATCTCCATCAGTCTTTCAACAAGTCAGCAAAAGTAAACCAAAAGATTCCTAAACAGCCAAGATACTCTGTCCAAACAAAATGCTGATTCCCTTTCCAACATACAATTTAGTTATAGTAAACAACTGAAATTATATCTGTGTTCTGGCTTTTTTATTTTTAGAAATTCTGACAATTTTTTAGTACTTTCAAAATTCTTGCCCTCAGGTATTATGGAATCTTAAATCAAATTTGCAACTACAGATACACTAGAAACCACCGAAGATAGTAAAGCATTGATGTTGCTGAACTCAGACTTGTCCATGCGATATGATAATCAACACAATACTCTTTTCTGACACCTTCAAAAATGCAACTGATCTGAACAATGACTCAAAAGACCAACAGACTGCATTGCATAAACGTGGCCAAATGTGAATTTGCTAGACTGACAGTGTTGGAGACCCCAGAGCTGATGTCAAAAAACTCTACCAGGTCTAGATGATCTTCATTCCCCGCTAAACCAGCAACATTAGCTTAATCATCGCAACAAAACAATAACAACAAAAGAGTATTGAAGTAGTTCAAACAAAGTTCAAGTGCAAGGCTCAAAAGCAGCCCCATACTTCAAGAGTGCTCCGCATTAGCAGATGAGAGGATCCTATTGCTGGCCAGAAGCAGTTAAGAGTCACTAACCCAGACTAACCCCCTCAAGCATGAACTAACTAAATTTGACACTTTGGAACCTCACCCGATCAGGCATCAGAAGTTTACTATATCTGAAAAACAAATAGCAAGAGACAACAAAGCTTTGTGATTTAGCAGCCACTAAGAAACTCCCCACATAACAGATGATGAGTTGAAGTAGATCACCCTCTGAATTCTATGACAAAAGAAACATATGAACATGGAGGAGGAGGAGAAACTATCCGGCTCAAAAATCATTCTCACAAGACAGACAACCTTCATCATCATGTTTTGAATCAAACCAACCAAAAATATTGGCAAGCAGATAGATATAGGGGCCTTTGGTCTACTTAGAAAAATAAAAAACCTTCTTGCAGCAAAAGAACCAAATCACTGGTTCAAGCAATACCATCTGAGGCTTCGGCACTTGATGAAAAGAACCCAAACAGAAAGCATAAACTTCAGTATGAGAAACTTCTCAAATTTGACACGTTATTTGACTTGCTGATTAGTCAGTCGATCGTCTAAGCAATACTTATGGTCCAACTTTCCAACATTACCACAGGACTTTTCTTGTGGAACCCAACCACATCTCTTCCATGAATGAATACTTTGTTACAAAATAGCAGATGACACTAAATCAGGTCGCTAAGCTTAGCTGCCTTGAACCAAACTCCACAAATCCCGAGACCATCTGCTAATGTTTCTATTTCCTGGCATGAGATTTGTTGTCCCACCAGCTATAATCTACTACCAACAATGACATAAAGTCTGGGAACTTGATGCAACCAACAAAAACAGCTCTACGTAAAACCCATCTATCACGGCATCAAAAGATCATAACCAGCACTCCAGAAAAACAAGAAAACAAATAAGGAGCATTAATATACAAAGTAAAAGAAAAAAAATTGTTCCAGACAGAGAATCATCAAACAGTATCAAACAAGTATATGATCTACAGTAGTGTACTATATCCATAGGATCTCACTGCTCAAGATCCCAAAACTACAGCACCTTGGTTTTGAACAGTAAACGCACCAAAACCAAAACAAAGATAAGCCATTTTATACTCCAAATACCTTTGCAAGTTTCAAATTTCATTTCAAAGAGAAAAGCACAAAAAAAGCTAGAACTTCAAAACCGAAAATGCAGATGCTTTTTTTTTTTTTTTTTTTTTTTTTTTTTACGAAATAGCCGTGAATTTTTCAATCAAAGAAGCTAAACGAAAGCCTCAAATCGATTAACAGAACCAACCTTGAACCTTCTTTTTTCTAAAAGCCGTGTAAACATCCCTAAATTGAAACCGATTTTCATCAAAATAGTTCAAGGAAACAAAATTTTCATACAGTTTTCAAGCAAAGCAAAGCAGCTTAGACCTAACAGAAAGAAAATTTAAGCGTCGGAGGAGAAGGAATTGAGGTTACCTGAGATTCATGGACTTTGCCAAAGCGAGCAAAAGCGCTCTCGAGCTGATGCTCTGTGACGTCCCAGGCCAAACCTCCGACGAAGATTCGGTACTCTTCTTTTCCGGCCATCTCTCTCTCTCTCTCTCTGAATGTTGTTTGGTAGCAAAACCCTAACCGCTTCGGCCTCTTCTTCTATTGCCTCGTCTACTTTGAATTTCTTTTCCCCTTTTCCTTTTCTATTTATTTACTTGCCCATTTTTTTCCTGTATTCTCACTTTAGTCCTCCAATTTTTGATTTTCAAGTTTGGTGGCCCTCCAATTTTTGCTCTATCCCATTATATAACCATTTCACTCTCTCGAGTCCAAAAGTTTTGCAGTACTCCGAAGTCGGAGGTAATGGAGTCCTAAAGCTCTTTAATGTTTCCGAGTATTGAAATTTTGTAGTCGAGAGTTGTTAGAATTCGTTTCGTATGAAACACAAAACAAAATGTGAGTAATTAAACGACTCTCAACTCCGCAGTTTCAATACTCCAGAGCACTATAAAAGAGAAACTTCAAAGCACTATAGAGATAAATGTGCTATAGATTCTTTTAGAGTCTATACATTTTTGTAGTCTAATAGTATTTCTCTGTTCTTTTCAATATTAGGACAAGTTTCAAGTTCGAATGTCTGCTCCCTCCTAGGGGGTCTGTCTAATTGGGCATACAAAGCACGGTAGCTGAATGAAAAAACGTCATGAGCAAAGACAAGAAAAGGAAAAAAGAACTGATCTTGATTCACTATATCATTGAAGGAAGAAACAATTGCAAATAGTTGCAGCTGTGAAATAATTACATAAATGGACGTACATGATTTGCAGGACTGTACATGAAATGGCACAGGTATCAACAAGTGATTGAAGTGTGTTAAACTTCAGGCTTTTTCTCCCTAATTCTATTGTTCTGATAAAAGGGGGAGCCTAGTAACACTGCTACCTCCACCACCACCGGTTAGTGATTTAGAGTTAGTCGGTTTCATAGAACTGGATTTAACAGGTTTCGAAGAACTCTTCTTGTTTATCCTCATGGGAAGAATCTGCAACCTCGGATTGCGCTTAGTACCTGAATTTTCAGCAGCCAACTGATAACTTTTCACCAGCTCCAGCTGTCTGGCAATTATTTCGGAGCGTCTTGGAAGGAGCTCTACGGGCTCTCCACCAGGAATCACTATATACTCGATTGCAAGTCGAACCTCCTAACACAAACAAAAGGAAAAATTGTGGTACAGTTAAGCAGATGATATATGTAAGGATCAAATTGACACTCAAAATCAGAAGTATTGAAAGCGAATGTGAAGTTGCATGGCGTACAACAGAGAGGACAATTTCTCAGAAACTGCCGGTAGAGGTATCCATAGAAAATAGGTGGGATGGGAAAGGAAATGCACCTCCAATGCATCGATCTCTTCTAAAGATGGTTTTCTTTTGGGTGCATCATCTTCAATTTCAATGTCAAAGGAATTATTGACAAGCTGCTTTGGCAAAGAACCAACTGATTCCATTTCAAGAATCGTACGAACTGCCTTCACGATTTGTGCCATGGTATTTGACTGCAAGATTAACATCAAATATGTGAATGAGCCCCAGCAAGCTTACAGGCAATAGAGATAAAGTACACAGACATTACCTTCATGACAAATACAGGCAACTGGTGGAATTTTGCTACACCACGAATCCATGGGTTTTGCTTCATCTCAGAACTGGATGCTATAATTGCATCTGCTGTTCCAATATCATCAGTTACCTCAATTTCATCCTCAAGCCCCATCACCTGTGCTACTTGCAGTAGGTCAGCTTCAAGGATCTGCAGTCAAACAAAAAGGAAAGGATCAATAAAGATCATCTGCCTAGTCAACAACTATCCACAATACAATTTCTTTGGGGGGTTTGGGTCAAAACACAAAGTGTAACGTTTGTCCTTCGTGGGTGAAGATTTTCCAATTAAAATAGAAAGTGAACCATGTGGAAACCAAGTATCTTACCTTGTATGTATATATACACACTGGTGAACTTCTCTTCTTCACAGATTTATCACTGCTCAATCTTCTAGACACATTGGGTGAAGGATCTAGATCTTCCTCGTCAGACTCCAAAACATTAGCAATAATGTCTTTAGTAACACCAAAATCTGATACTTTTTGATAGTTCAGTTCAGATATTTGAGTAGACATGCAAGAGTCATCAGCATCCGCATCAGTACGACGAACTTCAAACAGAGGAGATTTTCCTATAAGCCAGAAACGTTCAAATCAGATTAGGTGTTCCCTAACAACTTCACTTCCAAGTGAAGTCTGTGAAACTCAGGTGATAAGTAGAGATTCTAAAGGAGAAAATGTAAATTACCAGCTAGTATAGCATCCACGGTTGCATCTAATCTGTGATGAACACGAAACTCTGTTTTAGATATAATCTCAACAGCACATGTAAATGTAGGAGGCCCCTTTCTTTCAAGAATTGTCTTTTGAACTTTTCTCTTTCTTGCTTCTTCATCTCCCAGGGTCACACTCTGCATTTACATGAAGAATTCCTTTAATCTATCAACATTTCTTATCCGGAAAATGCTTAAATTGGTAAGACCAATACACAATGATCATTGCAGTGGAAATGATGATTCATACAAGAAGAAACTTGCACAACTAATGGCACTTTGTACAATTATAATATGATAAACTTTATGCATAGCAGAAACGTAAATGGAATAGGCATATAAATCCAATTTGCATGAATGGACTGCATTGTACCTCTATGCCACCAACAAGGATTTGTAAAGAAGGATTCTTTATTATGTTGTCTATCGTCATTCCATGTGCTGTTCCAACTAGCTGAACTCCTCTTTGAGCAATAGTACTGGAAGCCAATGCTTCAAGCTCTGTCCCAATTTCATCTATTATAATGGTTTGAGGCATATGATTTTCAACTGCTTCAATCATAACCTGCATTAAAGGAAAGGGCAAAAGAGATTATATAACCAAAAGAGTTGCAAAAGCGTAATACTGCGTGAGAACTAAAGCAACAGTTGCATAAACAAGCTGTATAATCAATGTCAACACTCACATTATGCTGCATGTTCACGTTCGGAACTTGCATCCTCCTTGCACGGCCTATTCCCGCATGAGGAACATCTCCATCTCCCCCAATCTCATTCGATGTATCCACAATGACAACACGCTTCATATGCTCATCCGCCAACATTCTAGCAATTTCTCTGCACCAACATATCCACACTAAATTCAAAACCACGTTCGCTCTTGATTCCAAGTCACAGTAGGAAAACAAGGAAAGTTCCAATGTGTACTAAAATTTGCTTTCGAGTAGGACATATACCTGATCAAGGTTGTCTTGCCAACTCCAGGAGGTCCTATAACCAAGATTGAACCACCACCCTCAACCAAGTCGCGGATGATCCCAGCACTTCCCGACACAGCTCTCCCCACCCGGCAAGTAAGTCCAATGATTTGCAGCTTTCGGTTTCGGATAGCACTTATCCGGTGTAATGAGTTATTAATACCAGAACGGTTGTCATCTGAAAACTCACTAACCTGGAAACCATAAAAAATAAAAAAAAATAAAAAGTTGCAGCTACAATAAGTAAACACATAAATAAATAGTTACATCTCCATCTTCACAATAAACATATTTAGTCAATCCTTTTCCAACTAAATATATAAAAAAGTTGCAGTCTTGTTTAAATAAAGTAATTGCGTATATCTATTAAAGCAATAAAAAATAATAATTAACCATCACTAACTAACCACCAATTGAAGATGCTTTATTAGATGAAAACAAAAGTCTCAGTTTTCATAACATGATCACCCATGTCTCATATATTATGCGGTTTCATTAATCAAGACTTGAGGGAAGTCGCAACGGCACTTAGTAAAAAAAACAAAAAAAAAAAAACATGATCACCTTGGATACAGCGAGCCGGAGATCTTCTTGGCTGACGGGATATTCCGAGATGACCCAATCGCCGGTAGGAAACCTGGCAATCGGAGGCCTACCCAAATCCATGACGACCTCAATGAGCCTGCCGATCTCCTCATGCCTGTACAGCTCGCTCTTCATCCTCTCCGGCAACAACTCCAGAAACAGCTCCAGCTCCGACGCGGCCTGGGTCTGCGACGTGGAAGCCGAGCTCCCCGAATTCGACGACGACCCATTCCCGGAGAAGAACCGATCCGACGGGCGGCGAATCGCCGGCGAGGAGGAGTGTTTGGAGGAAGAAGCAATTCCCTTATGCACGCCACGTGTTCGACGAAATGAGGAAGAGAGTGTGGAGACGAAGTTGGAGGTCTGGAGAAAACAGAGGGTGGAGATGGGGAATTGGGTGGCGGAGTGCCATGAGTTCTGGAGATCAAGGAGCACGAATTGGGAGGTCAGAGCTGTCATCCTGTAACAGGGCTTGGATTTGGGTTGTGATTGGGTGTGAGTTAAGGAACGATCGGCGAGAAGATTCGGAGGTATCTCCAGTGGGATTGGAGCATATTATTATTTGGAGGGAAAGGGAGGCCCACCACAAAGCTTGAGCAACCGTTAGAAGTAATGGAGTTCATCCACGTGGGGGCTGCTTCAACAGCCACACAATTTCTCTCCCCCTTTTTATTTTATTTTCAGACATATTTTCCAAACAAAAAAATTTCTAAAATTGACTTCTTTTTTTTTTTTTTAAAGAAAATTAGTTATGCGCCGAATTTGACAATGATTTATCAGTAACGTCACTTTTTCGATTCAATTTATTAGCTTGTAGAAAGTTATATAAGAAAAAAATTAATCTATATGCCTAAACTATTGAAAGTATGTGATTTTTGACATAAATCGTATTTTTAATGAGGAAAAACTTTTATACATAACACCATGATTTCAAACTTATAATTCAATTTCTATAAACCAAAAAATAGAAGTTCAAATTTTTGTTGCGTGTCACCGATGCATCCATGACTATATTCTCCAACTTTTGATTTTTAAAAATATAATATCTACTGATAAAGTATTGACATATGTATTCATAAGATTTATAAAAGGAAAAATAATGGATGTCATGTATATGATAGAGAAAAATAGTATGTGGCCTGAAATTAGAATGAAAAAATAAAAATTGCACACAAGACCGAATGGCAAATCTCAGCACGCTTCCAGTCCCATCGGAACGGTCCCAACTGGGAGGAAATTTCTTCGTTCAATTTTGTATTTGGTTGACGGTAGAAACTTTGAATTTGCACCGACGTAAAGGAACAGTATCTCAGCCGTGCAAGAGTGCAGGTCACCAACGAAGCCTGCTCTTGCTGAGAGGTGAGAGCTATACAAAGCTCAAAGTACACCGCTCTGGCTAACCTAGAATGCAGAACCATGTACATACACTACTATTTCAGAAACTCATCTATGGTCAAAGATCAAAGAGAGAAGGAAATGCTGAAACATTTGTTATCTCCGAAGCTGGCCAAGTATCTCTGATTAGCAATGCAAGTCAAGATGGAGGTATGCAACTGATAAACGTTTATTTATTTATGCACAATTGCACATCATGATTTACACTTCATACTCGGTTAGAGTATTGCCTCAGTGTACACTTGATGCTCAGAAACTATGCTGTACAGTGATGGGGATGCAAGCCGCTAACTAAATTTGGCGGAATCTATTCCCAACCCATCAGTATATTTCTTACAACTTCCTCAATTTTGTTCTTTGGCGCTGAAGGACAGACTCCTTCATCTAGCAGGAATCTGTACACCTCCCACTCCCGATCTCGGATCATGTGTCTCACTATCTCAGCCTGAAATAAGTTAGTAACAAAACACCAATGAATGGTAGAATGACGAATTAAATTGGTATCACTCCTCATTATTGCAAAAGATGTAGGATATCATTGGCTATGTTGGTTAGAGCTAATACCGAAAAGATGCGCGTGCTCAGATCTTTGAGGGCAAGAGAAATATCATAAAAGACAAGAGGCCGACCCTTGCCAGACAACTCAACAGGGTTAGCTACCAACAGCTCAGTGTCAGGGCCACGGTTCACCACAGCCACTCGAAGAGGACACAAAAGCTCCGTTCTCAAGCGAGAACATAAGGCATCTTGCTTATTGGGGTCAACAATCTTCTTGCCATCTGCTTGCATTATGAACAAGTCCACCTCACAATTCCCTTTTGTGTTTTCATAGAATCGTCCATAAGAAATCTGATATTGAACCCAAATTTTACATACAGTGGTCAGTGTTGTTCACTAATATGGTAAAATATATAAACAAAAACAAAAAATAAAACAATAAAAAAACAGGAGGAAGATTTAATGGAATTTTATCGGCCAGAAAAGGCATGACCTCTTTTCTGCCGGAACTCACTACCGAATAGGTCTCGTGTAATATATCAAATATACCAACTTTACTTTATATATCTCTCTCTAGTATGATTTTACCTGAACTTTATTGAGCATGCAAAGTTTATCAAAGTTTAATTAGAAGATTGAGAGTCTACATCAAGCATTTAAGGTTCATCAAACTAATTAATTTTCTGCAAACTAACAGTTATTGTTGACAATGATGACGTTTGATGTGAATATTGAAAAGGTAAATTGTGAAACAAAACCCAAAATATTTTTCTCCCCCAAACTACATAGCTTAAAAAAGATGTACCTGAATGTCATAATCCTTTAGTGTTCTCATGATGTCATACACTAGACCTTTATGATCCGGACAGAATATTTGAACTAGTGTGTGAGAGGGGCTGAGGTTATTGTCCACTGTTATTGAAATGGGAATGGAAGCAACAGGTCTTTTTAGGCGTCCATTGGTCCTCTCTAAACTTAACATTTCTTCAGTGATTACCGAAGGAAGATAAGGAGAACCTTGTGAACATGCGGTAACTTTTGACTCAGCCAATTCAATTTCACAACCCAACAAGACATTCCCCAAGACAGCTTTCAGGCAATTAATTGTTTCATCTTGTCTTCTTTTTGTATGCAGCAGTTCTCTGATTGAAAAAGAGAAAGAATATGATTAGTCATATTTTAGGAGGAAAGATGAAACAATCTCACTAGCGACTCTCAACTGATATGCCCTCACACAAACATGATGATACACCAACACCTAGACTCCTTTAGTAGTAAGCAACAGTATAAAGTAACTGGAAACACAAGTCTAGAGAACCTAACTGAAAATGATGCAAACAAAAACTCGAAGGAATTACATGGAGGAACTGGTTCTCTTTTATTAGCAGTTACAACTTACAAGTGAACACTGGCAATAAATCTAGAATGAAACTTGAGAAGTAGATATACCAAAAAGAGAAAAGGAAGGCAGAAATGATGCACCATTATAGATAGGGAAATGATGTCAAGAGTGACAAACCTGGTATCTGTAACAAAAAAAAGGTCCATCACTTTCCCATCTGGGGTAGTAGACACCTTCACTCTCTCTATTGTGAGCTCAAGCTCACAAAGAACCTTAGTGACATCTATTGGGTAAAAAGTATTAATAATAATCTCAACTAAATATATAGCAGCATAAAGGACAATTTTTGCTGAAGATTCAGATGCATTAAAACAATTAGGCAATGTAAAGGAAATAAAAACAAAGACACAGATAGAAACACCACTTCTACACGAAGTTACCCTTATGCACCTCTTGTTCGTTTCAACAGGATCCCTTGTTTGATCTCTTTTCTCTAAATGGGGATAATACAATTACTGTAGTCATCTATACATAAAAGTAGATTTACAATGTTAAGGCTTTAAACAGTTTTCTTTCCGTCTAGGCCAGTCTGAAGAATAGTTGATAAGTTGTCCCAAGCTTTCATAAATTACTAATTTTGGTACTTCTAGTCTATTTTATATAAGGGAAATGAAAAATACTGATTAAACTCATTTTCTCTTATACCTAGAAATCAATCATCTTCAATCAATGCTCAAACACTGCTCTATAGTCTATATCAAGAACTCACACACACCAAATAGTGATCATCGACTCTCTGTAATCACATACAAAAATGACTTTCCAGCTCAAACCAGTACTGGGATAGTTGCATTGAAGATTGAACAAATTTGATGAATCATTTAGCACGAGCAAAGGAACTGAAAAATTTCTGTTTACGCCCACATGACAAATTTTTGTTAAAGTGTTGTCTATCTAAGCAAAACTAAGCTATGAACAATCAATTCAAAGATAACAATTAATCATGCAAGTGACAATCTTGGAAATGAAAGTTTACCATGCAATAGGCCTTCCTGTTCATAAGAGCACCAGAATTTCAAAAGGAACACATCTAATGGCTTAGGCTGCTGGTTTTCCGGCCGGTAATAGTATATTCCAGAAGTTGTAAAATGTGAGGGACACACTTCTAACAATCTCTTTGTCAACAAATTCCACCTTGTTTCCGGTTTTCCCACCACCCAAAACACTACGTAGCACCACTTTCCATCCGTCGAAACATCTTCAAACACAAAAGCAACAAAAATTGTAATTTGCCATTACAAATTCTATGATCCATAAAGAATGACCCATTTTCTGTTTTACAACAAAAGAGCCTAGACTGAAAGACGCATTCTTTGTTTCTCTTTAAAGCTTGGATCCACCAATTAGTGTTCAGCAAACTTCAAGAAACTAATTACATGCATTCTCAAGAATTTCAGATCCAAATAGTAAACTTTCCAAGTAAAGACCTTTAAAACCTATAAACATCAGAACAAACCACGCTACTTTCCCAGCTCCAAATCCATAACCCACTTCCAGAAAAACCTCAAATCACTCAGAGAACAAAGGAATTAAACTACAAGCAAAAAAAAAAACAAAACTCACCTCCTCTGCAAATGCTTATCCCAAAGAGCAATATGACCCTGCACAGATCACAGCCTAGCCCAGTTTTGTCAGGGCAATTCACAGTGATCACTGTAGGATCTCCAGCCTTCTCTGCCCGGCTAATTACCACCATGTCCTCATGCAAAATGCCCATTGCCGCCGAGCTTCTCCTCCTCTGTTTTTTGCTCTGTTTTCCGGTGACTAGAAAACTCAGCAAAAGATAAAGAGATTCCACAAGACCCAACTTGGGTCTGGTGGGTATCTTCGGGTTCTTGCTCTTGTTTTTTATTGAGCTAAACTAGTGCGAGATTCCAAATAATACAGGAGGATTTTTAGATCATATAGAATCCATACAAATAGAAGATAACAGATGCTTTGGTCTCTTTTCCTTCTCTGTTTTTTTCTTTCTTGGAATATCAATATCTCATACTTATTGTTGGGAGAGTGAGTGAGATTAAACTATTTAAGGTCTTCGAAACGTGGGGATTAGGTGGACTCGAGTATAATTGAGACTGATTTTCGAAGCCAGCTTTTTTTGTATTAGTTTCCGACCGTCCTTTCATTTTCTGCTATTTCATGAAACTAAATATTAGTGTTTGGTAAAGCTCAAAGTAGACCGGCATCGTCCACACAATATGGGAAGACCACTTATTTTGCATAAGCAATTGGATTTTGTCAAATCCTCGAGAGTAAGACGGGTGATGATAAATGAGTCATTACTATAGAATCTTAAGATGGGAATATTCATTGAAGAAATTTTAGTATTAATAAGACTTAGGAGTCAATAAGGCCCATGCTTTTTAACCACTGCAAGTGGCCTAATGGTTCCTGCCTAGTTGGGTGTGCTCCCCAACCTAGATTTGAACCTCGAAGCTGTCAAAGTGGTCAGGCACTGTGCTGCAATGCACAGTTGGAGCATTTCACATGCGCTGAAGGGGTTTATCTTGGGCCTAGGAAGCCTTTGGGTTCCCCTTGACAAAGTCAAAAAAAAAAAAAAACTCATGCTTTTAGAGCTCTTTATAAGAAATGGTCGTGAACCTCCTCTAAAAAGTAAAAATGAACCTAATGACATTTTACATTCATTAGTATCTTTAGATAATAACTTAATAGTTCATTGTAAGAATAATAAGTCGACTAATCTGGCACTCATCTCAATTAAGGCTCAATATGAAGTTGCAAAATGTGATAGGTTTATGATTCCATTTGGGAAATAGGACCTTAGACTTGATCAAAGGACTACTCTAATGTGAGTCATGTCCTAAATGTAAACCAACATTCCAAAAAGAACAGAAACCCTCGATCAACACATTCGAGAAGAGCACCCTACTTCACAAGCATAACTCTAAATGATAAAGGACAGTGGTGGTGCACGTTTATTCTCGATTCTAACATACTATGTCTGAAGCTCTAACACTTCAAACTAGTGAGTGAAGTCTAATTTTTTTATTTCACGAGCTTAAAACTCGAAGTCCAAACTTCGTCACCCAATATCAGCCTAAAATCAAGGTCGCAATTTTTTTTTTTTTCCACAAGTATTAACGATGCAACTACATAAGGTTTTCACAATTGATTCCCCTAGTAAGTTTCTTTTTGTTAGATCCCTAAAGCTATGTTCCCACTCTAAAAAATATATATATATATATATATTATTAATAACCCCAAGATACATTGGGCCTGTGTTGGATCAAACAAATTGAAACTTTGAAAGAAGAAAAGAACGATACAACTACGGTGGTTTTGGCCCAACGTGAATGCCTAGTTTTGGGCCAATGTTCGATTTTTTTTTTAAATTAAAAAAATTAAAAAAACTAGGGCAGCCAATTGTGAAGCCACACAACTAGGACTTTGCTGCGCAAAGCGACCTCCACGCGTTGCATGCAGACGTTGGGTCCTGCATGCAACTCCGCCGCCCGTAAATGTCCTATTTAGTATTTACACCAAGACCCTTGGATTTGCAGATATCGATGTATAATCCGGGGACAAAACGGTAATAGTCGATGCTCAGAGCTGGACATAAAAGTAGCTAAAGAGAGAACAAAGAAGAGCCACCGAAGGAAAAATGGCCGGACCACCTCTACCTCCACCTATTCCAATGTGCTTGGTTGGTGTTGCAGTCTTAACCTGCGCACTAACTCTCTGTGTAGCCCTAGATGTCACCGCTCAAGACTCAATCATCCACCAAGTCACAGATCATGACAGCTCTCGAAAATTCTCGAGTGGTAGTAACCTCCTTGGAACCGAGAAAGAGTTCAAGATTTTCATGGAGAAATATGGGAAGAAGTATCCAACTAGAAAGGAGTACATGCACCGCCTCGGTGTTTTTGCCAAGAACATGATCAGAGCCGCCGAGCACCAAGCTCTGGATCCGACGGCGGTCCACGGCGTCACACCGTTCTCGGATCTGTCCGAGGAGGAGTTCGAGGGGATGTACACCGGCGTAAGAGGTGGGGCCGGCTTAAACGACGGCGGTGGCGGTGCAGAGAGTACGGTTGAGCTTATGGATGTTAGTGGGTTGCCTGAGAGTTTTGATTGGAGAGAGAAGGGAGCTGTTACTGAGGTCAAGATGCAGGTGATTGGTTACATTTTTTTATTTTTAAATTTATGTGATGAGCTCTCTTTGTTCTAGTTTGTTAATTACAATTTCGACATAGATTAAATCCTTATCGCGATCAGTGACTGCACATATGCTATAGATGTGTCTGGGTTGGTCATATATACACGTACACTGTGTACACCTGAACTCAATTAGCTCATGAAGGTACTACCGGCGCGTTTGTTTGATTGATTCTATAATCTAATGCTTCTGAGATGTAAAATTTTGAACAAAAAGACCTGTCATTAATGGAGGGTGGTTGTGGAATTTGATTCTTATGGCTGAAACTAATCTGTAGTACATTCTCAAAAAAAAAAAAAAAAAACTATTCTGTAGTATACATATGAGGCCTCTAATTAACTTTGTGGATGCAGGGTGGTTGTGGTGCGTGCTGGGCCTTTAGCACAACAGGAGCTACTGAAGGAGCCAATTTCATTGCCACAGGGAAGCTTGTTAGTCTCAGTGAACAGCAGCTTGTGGACTGCGATCATGTGGTAATTAAGCCTCTGGAATATTGTAGTAGTCAAGTTTAAGGGGATGATAAATTAAGCATACGTATATGTGGCATGCCTACTTAATTAGTATTGTTTAATGTTTGTGCAACTAATCAAGTGCGATGCAAAAGAGAAAGATGCGTGCGACCGTGGTTGTGGTGGCGGACTTATGACAAATGCCTACAAGTATCTAATTGAAGCAGGAGGGTTGCAGGATGAGGCTTCATACCCTTATACGGGGAAGAAGGGTGAATGCAAATTCAATCCTGAAAAGGTAGCTGTGAGAGTGGCCAATTTCACCAATATTCCACTTGATGAGAACCAAATTGCAGCGAACTTGGTCCACCATGGTCCTCTTGCAAGTGAGTATTAAACTTGACAATATGCGATATATGAATACGCCTCTATATATCTGTCCATACATATTATTGTGCTAAGGGTCTTATTATCTGAATATGACGTACCATGGTTTAACATATGTAGATTTGTTATATGTATGAGGTATGTACACACACCCACTAAAACAAAAACCTTTATTGATGTATATGCAGTTGGGTTGAATGCTATGTTCATGCAAACCTACATTGGTGGTGTATCATGCCCTCTTGTTTGTTTCAAGAGATGGGTGAACCACGGTGTTTTACTTGTTGGATACGGTGACAAGGGCTTCTCGATCCTCAGGCTGAGCAACAAACCGTACTGGATCATCAAGAATTCATGGAGCTTAAAATGGGGCGAACATGGTTATTACCGGCTTTGCCGAGGCCATGGCATGTGTGGGATGAATACTATGGTCTCTGCGGTTGTGACCAGTTATAGAGCATCCTAGCGGCATTTCCCGAGATTAGCTAGAATACGCTGTATAATATGTGCACCTCTTTCAACCAAATTTGATGTTTCCGTTTCTACGTACAACATTATTGCTGATATATTGAAGTAGAAAGTCTTAGAGCAACTCCAACTTCCCTATAATTTATGTATTATAGGGAAACAAAAATCAAAGCTTTAGCCTCTTTTTCTTTTCCAACTCCAACAGATTCTCTATTTTACAACAATCTCTAAAATCTTCATATTCTTCCATAAAATTTTAGAGTTTGCTGTAAATATAGGGAATTTGGTTTTCTCTTTCCTCACTTTCCCTAAAATAGAGATAGTTATAGGGAATCTGTTGGAGCAAAAGAGGCTTATTTTTCCCTAAAGTAGAGAAAAATCAAAATATAGGGAATCTGTTGGAGTTGCTCTTACTTACATCATGGTAATAGCTTCCTTCTTGAACAATATGCTAGCCTTATTAGAGCAACTCCAACAGCTTCCCCATATTTTGATTTTTCTCCACTTTAGGGAAAAAAAAGCCTCTTTTGCTCCAACAGATTCCCTATAACTTTCTCTATTTTAGGAAAAGTGAGGAAAAAGAAAACCAAATTCCTTATATTTACAGCAATCTCTAAAATTTTAAGGAAGAATATGGAGATTTTAGAGATTGCTGTAAAATAGGGAATCTGTTGGAGTTGGAGAAGAAAAAGATGCTAAAGTTTTAACTTTTGCTTCCCTATTATACAGAAATTATAGGGAAGCTGTTGGAGTTGCTCTCAGAGGTTAGATAGTTCAGACTTCAAGTTTTAATTTCAGACTTGGAAGTTCAGACTTCAAAAGAAAGTGATTTGCATTTACCTCGCATGTTAGCTATTAATCTATTATATAATTTTAGTTGTTATTAGGGAAAAGAGACCTTCAGAACACTATACGGTGATATAAGACCCTAGCACCAGGCCTAGGCAGCCACCTACGTCTACCTTGGCCATGCCCAACCTGGTCTTGAGGCTGATCTATTAATTTAACCCCATATTCCTCTTAATCTCCTTAATCAGATGCTTAGAAAGAAAGGTTTTATATAAAGCGATCATAAAAGTTCACAACTCTTAAACAACAATTTCAAAGCAAAAGTTGCATAGTAATTGGCGCAATAATTGCTATCTGTTACCAAAGTTGCATAGTAATCGACGTCGTCACCAAATACAATACGTTTTTATAACACGTTAATTTACTTAATTTGAATGAATAAGAGAATTGGTGAATTAATCTTAATAGCTTCCTATAATTATGGTTATTGCGTGAGTCCCACGGCAGGAAGCATTTCTTAAATATCACAAAGGGTGCGGTTATTGCCACCCTATTAAACCCTTTGTTCATCTTGTAGACTCTTAGCGCCCCAGTTATAAACTTTTAGATTACAATTTGCTTAGTTTACCCACTTATACTTTCTAAATTACCCTCAGGTGTAAAATTTCATTACAACTTAAAAAAATATATATATATATCATCTCATGTGTTCAATAAGACTGTTGAAACTTAATGAGATGTCTAGTAGTCCTTTACCGAATGGTCTCTCAGAGTTCGGTAATCATACTACTAGTTTTGATTTTGATTCAGGATAAATTGTAAATAATATCGCTTATGGCTAGTAACTAGCATAATCAAAATAATTTATTATGGGAATAATTCATTTTCGCTCCCATTCAGGTTGTGTATAATTCAGGAATTTCTTAATTCCAAGTAAATGAACGTGCTTGATAGCCAATATTTTTATTTTATTAAGTTTTTATTTTTCTATTTTAATTAGTTTTAATAACTCCCTCCTCCATTAACAACTAATATCCACATTGAAAATTGGAGCACAAAATTCTCAGGTGATTGGCCAATAGATCTATTATTGGTAACAATTCACAAATTCACAAATTCACAAATTCTCTAGAATAACAAAGTGACAATCCAAGTTCCAGATAGGAGACTTGGTAACAATTCAATTGAAATATTTTTGGTGGTTTAGAGGATTTAATCTGGGTCCATGACAACTTGAGTGGGAGTATTAAACCATAGGAAGTAGCTCTTTCATTAAGGCTGCTCTTTAGTCAATATATGCAGCTAAGCATTGAAAAACCTACCTATTAAGAGCATCTCCAACAGTGATAGCTATCTTCATAGCTAAAAGTAGCTAAAATTAGAATATAGCTAGTTGAATATTGAGTTATGCTCCAGCAGAATACCTAAATCTCAAGTTAAATTTAACTTTTAGTTAAATTTCTCTTTTCTCTAGCTAAATATAGCTAGGTCTTTTAGCTAAAACTAAATTTAGCTTTTGTTTAGCTAGTCTGCCGGAGATCAAACTTAGCCTAAAATTAGTTAAATTTCAATTTTTTTTTTAAATAAGTATTCTGTTGGAGATGCTCTAAATCTGTTAACAGTAATTGAACTATCAATGAGCCGTGACAGCCATACTTGCTCCAACATTGACTCTTAATATTTCGTGGCCAAGTAGACGTGTCATTAGTTTTCTATAAGGAAATCACCATATGCAATTGAAGTCTTAGATACTGATCCCACTTCGGCAAAATGGAGAAAATTGAGGTCAGTATCATTTCCAGAGACACCATCAAACCATCAGCTGCTTCCTCTTCACTACTTCACCCTCACAAGCTTTCCATCATCGATCAAATCACTCCCACAATGTATGTCCCGGTTATATTCTTCTACCCCATTACTGACCCCGTCTTCAATCTTCCTCGAACCTTAACCGACTTAAAAAACACTCTTTCCCAGACTCTCACTTTGTACTATCCACTATCCGGAAGGGTCAAAAACAACTTATACATTGATGATTTTGAAGCGGGTGTCCCCTACCTTGAGGTCCGAGTAAATTGTAACATGATTGATTTTCTAAAGCTTCCAAAAACCGAGTGGCTAAATGAGTTTGTTCCAATCCAACCATATCGCAAGGAAACAATATCTGAGCTTCTCCCCTTGCTTGGAGTTCAAGTCAACATCTTCGACTATGGAATAGCAATTGGTGTCTCCCTTTGTCACAAGCTCATCGATGGCGAAACAGCAAACTGTTTTCTCAAGTCCTGGGTTGCTGCTTTTCGTGGGTGTCGTGACAAAATCATTCATCCGAATCTCTCTCAAGCAGCAGTACTTTTCCCACCGAGAGCTGACTTGCCTGAAAAGTATGTAGCTCTGATGGAAAGGTGGTGCTTTTGCGAAAGAAATGTTGTTACAAGGAGATTTGTATTTAATGCGAAAGCCATATCTGCACTCCAAGATGAAGGCAAGAGCGAGTACGTGCCCGAGCCATCACGTGTTCAGGCCCTCACTAGTTTTCTCTGGAAACATCAACTCGCTGCTACTCGGGCATTATCATCAGGTAAATCAATTTACTAGCAAGCCTAATAATAAAAGAAGTAATTAATAACTTACTTATTAATTTGGGGTAGTCTCAGATTAACAACTTGCAACTTTTCTTCACCTAGTTCTTACTTCTTACTTCTTAGAAGCCAATTATAACCTCATCTTTAAATAAAGGTCCCTCACAACGTCTTGGTGTAAATTTCAAGTTGATCTGATTGAGTACATTGGATTTGGCTTCCATCACATCCAACAACCAGTGTTGTCCTCCAATAATTAATTGAATTTGGATTTATCGAATTTTTTGTTGTTGTTGTTTTTCTGTTTCTCAAAATAATTAGGGTGGAAAATGGAAAAAATATAATAATTCGGGAGATAAGAAATAACTGATTCTTTCTTGGCATAGAATTTATCCTCTATATTACAAGGTTTATTGTTTTCACTTTCATACTCAAGTATTAAATAACCCCCGACTACACACCCTGCCCTTCTTTTGATCTGGGTATGAATAACCTTAACCAAATTTTACATAGATTTCAAAACTACCCAAGCTGTGTTTTATTTGGAACCCAAGTTGTGGTGGTGTGATTGTCACAACAGCTTACAACCTCCACCAGTATCGGCTAGAACAAGATAATCCAATAGTTTGGATCGTATGCTGTGGAAGCCTGAATGATACGTCAAAAAATTAAGTTCATTTAATATTTTTCCGCTACCGATTTCATATTTATTTTATATTTTTTTTAACTACATTACAAACATATATAGGTTATATAAATGTGTTGACATGTTGCTCACTTTATGAGAAAACTTATGAACTTACAGGTACTTCAACAAGATTTTCTTTAGCAATCCAAGCGGTGAACTTAAGGTCACGAATGAACATGAAAACGACGTTGGACAATGCCATTGGAAATATTTTTTTGTGGGCTCCGGCATTCCTAGAGCTAAATTATACAACACCAGAGAGTAGTGATCATAAGTTGTGTGACTTGGTTAACTTGCTCAAAGAATCTGTCAAAGAATATAACAGTGATTACTTGGAGACTTTAAAGGGTGAAAAGGGATACGGAGGCATGTGCGATTGGCTAGATTTGATGGACGAGGGGAGTTCTATAGAACCAGCACTAGAGATTTATTCATTCTCGAGCTGGACTAGAATGTTTGACCAAGTTGATTTTGGATGGGGGAAGCCATTTTGGATTGGAGTCACGGGGAAAGTTCAAACTACATATACCAATTCCACAGTATTAGTTGAAACACAATGCGAAAACGGAATTGAAGCGTGGGTGACTCTAGATCAAAAGCGAATGGCTATGCTAGAACAAGATCCCCAGTTTTTAGCATTTGCATCTCCAACCCCCGGGATTTCAATGGCCTCTTCAGTAGGTATTGATTAAGAAAGATTATATATGGCTCGTGCAATGTTTCCATTTTGTGGTGAATAAGGCTTAAATTAGTTCACCAGCCAATCATTAAAAAGTTTACAATAAAATACAGGGCTTCATATTGACTGAGATTACTGCATCGAACTATTTAATCAAAGATTTTGTTGAATTTTATGAGATAAAGTTATCCATCGGTTGAAGGTACGTAATAGGCTGAAGCATGTAGGTAGCTTGGAGGAAAATAAAAATGCTTATATCGATCAGATCTTTTTCAGCACTCGCTTTCCTGAATCCCCGCATTTAATTTCAAACAGATGAAGCGTAAAAAACAAATGACATAGCTTGTGTAAACTGGACTTAATTTTCCGCATCATGCGAAGCATGTTGAATGTATGTCTATATATCATTAATTATAATGTTCTTTTAAAGAGCTCATGTCTCTCAGAAATCCCATATTCCAATACAGAAACTTAGAATATATAGCTAGCTCGTTAACTTTCTGAAAGCCAAACTACTATAGTTAAACTGTTAAACAATGAAATTAAGTGAACCTACTATCATTAGTATATATACACTTAGTATATAACTAGTTCGTTAACTTTCCGAAAGCTAGCAATTACTATACTTAAACAATGAAAGTGAACCCACTATAATTAGTATATATACACTTTGTATATAACTAGCTCGTTAACTTTCCGAAAGCCAGCAAGGCAGCAACTACTAATTAAAGTGAAACAATGAAAGTGGCATGTGCCGGCAAGATATCGAATTTTTAAGTTATATTTAAATGCATAGAAAACTTGATGACCAAGTCTGCTCCAAAAAATGAACCTGGCCATCATATACCACTTAAGCTAGCCGACAGTGGACTTAATTAATTACCTGAAAAGAAAAGTGACAAGGCAAAGAACTCTGAGAAAGGTCGATGAAGGCTGGAAAATGTACGTAATGTATTGGCTTGCTATATGGTTTTTACAGTAGAACTCATTATACAAAGATATGTAAAGATGACCACATGTGAAGCTATGTCACACCCCGAACTTGAGGCATGACTAAAGTGATGGATTAAGTCGAAAATGTAAGTTTGCTGGAAATTTTTTTTTTTCCTCAAGCTAATGACTTTTAAAAAGAACTAAAAACGTAACCACCAAAATTTTGGTTGGGTTATCTTTAAAGGAAGAACACTTTTAAAAATCACACTTCAAATTATTGAGAAATAGCTGAAAAGAGAGACTAGTGAAAGAGTATATTGAAACTTACGGAAAGCAACTCCCTACAGAGGGAGAATTTCATATATATTCTTGAACAATGAAAACTCATGGTGCATGAATTCTCTTTCTCTTTTGTATTGGTAGCGAGTAGTGGGTTGATTGTCAATGAATAGAGAGTAGACTCATTAGAAACAGAAAAGAAGTGTAAAGAAAAGGAAGAGGAGGAGAAGAATACGTGTCTAGTTGGAAGAGGAAAATACAAGGGAGAGATAGATGGACGGAGGAGATTAAGCAAAGTGTCTCATTGCAAATTAGGTGGCTGGATGCTTCCAGTACTAAACTAGGTATTCAAGAAGATTAAACACACGTTTTTTTTTTTTTTTTTTTTACAAAGCTAATAACCCAAACTAAAAATAATAAACCAATTTAAACAATAGAAAATTACACACAAGTGTTAATTTGAAACTTTAATTAGCTATAAGGCCACCAATGTTTTCTTGTACACATAAGGCCACTTGTGGCTTTAAATTATTTTCAACCTGACAATTTTACCCTTCCACTAACTCCATAATCATCCGGCCAAAATGAATAGAAATTCATTCCTTCTCCTCTCTCTCTCTCTCTCTCTCCCCGATCTCTTCTTCTTCTCTTCCCTCTGCAATCACCAGAAAGAATCAATTTCGGCCATCATCTCTCATCACCGTCACCATCAATTGAACCACAACACAAACCCGATCAAAGCCCAGCCACCCCCCGCCCCGATTCCGATGACCACTGCCTCTGATCTGGTGAGATTCCAAGCTTACAAAATCTCGAAACGGCGCCGCGATGCCTGAAGACGACGACGTCGACGAAGAAGCTCTGATCGGAGCTACCTCACTGGAGTCCAACTCAGATCTCTCTGATTCTCTACTCATCTCCGATTCTTTCCGATTCTCTCACTGGAGACGATTCTCTACTCATCTCCGATTCACTCAGATCTCCAATTTCGACTTGAGACACCTCACGAGCCTCGGCTCCGGCAGCTCCTTTCCTCACATCTAGCTCGGCTCCGGCAACACCCTTCCTCCACCGCCACCATCGCCTCTTCCTCCACCTCACCTGCATCGGAAACCTAAATGAGCACTGATTCTCCGGCGACGAGGACAAGGCCCGCGACCTCTTCATCTCCAACCGGAAAGTCGCTCCAGCTCTTCGACATGGCCTACAGGTCAGACAACGACTACCACTTCAAGGTCATCTTGATCGGCCATGCCGGTATCGGCAAATCCGATTTGTTGTCCAGGTTCATGCGCAATGAGTTCAACCTCGAGTCTAAGTCCACCATCGGTGTCGAGTTTGCCACCCGGAGCATCCATGTCGATGATTAGATTGTCAAGGCCCAGATTTGGGACACCGCCGGCCAAGAAATGTGATAAGCTTTTCAATTCCATTCATTATTGTCATTGTATTTGGTTTACTTATTGAGGTTGAGACCAAATCCTTCTGGTATTTTTGTTGAAATTAATTAGACGGCATGATTAGAATTTGTTTAGTTTGGTTTGATTTGATTGTGATTTATTGGAATAAATGGGCTTGGATTTGTTTGAATTCATCTGTTGTGGAATTTTGCAGGGGAGAGAAAGAGAGTTGTGCTCTTGTGTGATGGGGGGATGGTTTTGTGGTTGAATTCTGTTTTCTGATGGTGTTGTGATGTATTTTGATTGATGAATAATGAACCATTTCTTGTATGTTATTTGTTGCAGTTAGTAACTCTCTATAACTGTTATAGCGGCTTTTCAACATAGTGATAGTATCTTTCTATATCTATGTTAGTATTTTTTCAACATGATGTCAATAGCTTCTATTTTCATTTTCATTATTTCAAGTTAGTAGCCGTATAATTGTTCTAGTAGCATTTCAATATCGTGATAGTAACTTTATGTGTCTATGTTAGTATATTTTCAAGCTAATGTCAATAGATTTTTTTTTTCAAATCAGTAGCTCTCTATAACTATTTTAGTGGTGTTCCATCATAGTGATCGTAGCTTTTTGTACCTATGTTAGTAGCTCTGTAATGTTAGTGAGAGTAGCTCGTTGGTGTTAGTGACAATAACTTTTGTTGTTGGTAAAAGTAGTTTTTGGTGTCGGTGAGAGTAATTTTCTGGTGTTGGTGAGAGTAGCATTTGTTGCTGATTAGAGTAGTTTTCGGTATCGGTGACAGTATCTTTTGTTTGTGAGGATAGTAGCTTTTCGTTTTGAGGAGCAGAGATTTTTTGGGTAAGGAGTAGCTTTTGCTATTGGTGATAGTAGCTTTTGTTATCTCGCCGGAGGTTGCCGGAAATCTCACTAGAGTAGCTTTTGTTACTAGTGACAGTAGCTTTTGTTGCTAGTGATAGTAGCTTTTGTGACCTCGTCGGAGGTGACTAGAAATCTCATAAGAGTAGTTTTTGTTGCTAGCCACAGTAGCTTTTGGTGTCAGTGACAGTAGCTTTTGTGGTCGCCGGAGTTCGCCGGAGATCCGCCTGAAGTTGGTCGGAGGTCGGCCGGAGTTCGCCGGAGGTCGGCCGGAGACCCGCCGGAGTTGGTCGGCGACCTCGCCGGAGAGGAGAGAGAGAATAATTGTTGATTTTGTACTCTAGTGGCATTTATGTAAATATGTTGGTTTTTCATATCCAAAATATAACACATTTTTTAGTCTAGTGGCCTTATGAGGGAAAAAACTAGTTGGTGGCCTTATGGCTAAAAAAACAATCAAAGATGCACTTATATGTAATTAACCCTTTAAACAATTCAAGTAAAACACAAAAAACAGATGAGAATAAGGAGAACAATTTTCCTAAATTTAATACTAGGTCATCACAAGCCACGTACTGATGAACAGTTGAGTATGTGGCTAGGCTTGATCTTCTGTGCATATATATATATATATATATATATATGTCTACTTTTGTCTTCTTGAACACCTGAGTTGCAATTTGCAAGTCATGTGATGACTATCTTGCATTGATACTGCATTGTCATTTATCAACTGCGTTTTTTATCTAGGTACACTGATGATCGAGGAAATAATCTAGTAATTTTGTCAATTTGGGTTAATTAAGGACCCTAAAAAGAGCAACACTTGAGCAATTCAAGCGTGGTGAACATCATGGAGCTCAGTATCATTTCCAGAGACACCATCAAACCATCGCTCGATTCCTCTTCACTTAAACATGTAAGCCCTTTCAAACTTTCCCTCGTCGACCAGCTGACTCCCGCAACTTATATGCCACTAATCTTGTTCTACCCCATGGTCCCCATTAGTGACCCCAAGTCATCGTTCAATCTCCTCGAAACCCTAACCCGGTTAAAAAGCTCCCTCTCAGAGACTCTCACTCTCTACTACCCATTTTCGGGACGGGCTAAAAACAACCTCTACATTCATGACTTTGACACCGGTATTCCCTTCCTTGAAGCCCGAGTCAATTGTCGAATGCTCGATTTTCTTAAGCTCCAAGAAACCGAGTTACTGAACCGTTTCGTTCCATTCCAGCCCATTTGCAAGGAAACTGATGATGAGTCTCTGCTCCCGATGATAGCTTTTCAAGTGAATGTCTTTGCTTGTGGTGGAACAGCAATTGGGGGATCCGCTTCTCACAAGCTGTGTGACGGGTTGGCCGTGAACTCTATCCTTGAGTCTTGGGCTGCTATTTTTCGTGGGGAGCTTGACAAGGATATCTGTCTTTGCTTAATCTCCTCCGTCCATCTAACACTACCGAAGCCTCATTTGTCTTTCCACCAAGAGCTTTGTTGCCTAAAAAGTATCTAGATTTAGCAGATAGCTTTTGGTTCAAGGAAAACAATTATGTTACAAGGAGATTTGTGTTTCGTGTCAAAGCCATAGCCACACTACAAGAAAAATCGAAGAGCAAATGCGTGCCCAAGCCATCACGTAATGAGGCACTCACATGTTTTATTTGGAAACATGCAATGGCTTCTTCTCGGGCACTATCACCGGGTATTGTCATATTAAATTTTGATATTATTCCAACTCCATATGGATATTTTAGAACATATGAATTTCATCAATATTACAACATTTTCAGCGCAGTCTTTGGTAATTTCGTTCATATATAGATATTTATTATATATATCCATATCATGTTTCTTCTTCGGCATTCTCATATAGGTACTTCACCAAGAACTTCCATAGTAGCGCAAGCAATGAACATGAGATCACGGGTGAAGCCACACACGTCGTCAACTAATATCATTGGAAATTTCTTTTGGTGGGCAACAACAGTCGCGGACTCATCTAAGCTAGGAGAAGATCATGAGTTATGTGATTTGGTGCACCTGATTAATGAATCTCTCAAAGGATTTGATAGGGGTTATTTTGAGTCTCATCAGGGAGAAGAGGGATTTGGAGCCATTTCAAACTACTTTAATCAACTAGAAGTCTTGCTTTCTTCAAAATCCCCACCAGAAGTTTATTTATTCACCAATTGGACAAACATTTTTTACAAATTGGATTTTGGATGGGGGAAGCCTTTCTGGGTAGGGCTCATGGGGAAAGTCGGGCCTGAGTTTAGGAATTTCACGGTGTTCATGGAAGCACAATGTGGTAAAGGAATTGAAGCGTGGGTGACCTTGGAGGCAAAGCAAATGGCTCTGCTCGAAAAAGACCTTAAGTTTCTAGCATTTGCTTCTCCAAATTCTGGGATTTCAAGCATGTGACTGAACTTCTAATATGTTTTGGTTTTCAGATGAATCATTAAGGCAACAAATATTAATTAGTTCTTTCATTTTACTAGGAAAGGCATTATTATTCTTGTATTGCACTTACCATTATATATTTAGTCATAGAAGTTGTTGGCACGCATCAAATGCAGCTCCATATATATAGTGATAACGGATCAGTCTTAATAAACACACAATATAGGTATGGATCTGCAGCTAACAGGATAGCTAGATAAGAAAAGTGACAATTACCTTAGATTGGGTACTACCCACTGATATGAGGAAATTTCAAGTCATACACGTGAACAACTTATATTGAGTACCTAGGTTCTCAACACATAAGACACTGCTCAAACCGTTTTTTTTTTTCAAATGTGAGATCTATGTTTTGTTTTCACATTCTGAATAAGCCTTTTGTCAAATGTTAAATTTATGTTCTGTTTTCACTTTTCACCACGCCCTGCACATGTAGCGATTTCTCAAGCCATACACGTGAGCAAGTTATATTATTGGGTGATGGTGACCACATGTGACGATAATTCAAACCATGTATATGGGTAACCCACTCTTATAGCATGATAAAGTTATATGGGCTTCACAATCAAAATCAATTAACAATGAATAGAGTTTACCCAAATAAATTCTTATAAACTTATAGACAAAAATATTTTACTAATACAAAATTTATATTATTGTTTTTACATTCTCATCAACAATTGTCACCCGATATTACAAAATCATTGAATATTAGGCACCAAAGCGTATCATGACTGATCGATAAATGAGTCTGTACTATTGACATGGAAACATGACCAATCAACTCCTCGCTGATTGATCTGGTCTATATAACACGTAGAAGAGCCACGTACACACTAGCTACTAGTTAATCAAAGTGGTGAACATGGATATCACTATTATCTCCAGAGCCACACACTAGCTTAGCCATGCGCCCATGCTATATATAAGAGGGGCATTTAATCTGCTCAAGTTGTTCGTCTAAACCATAGGAAATAACGACCTAGTGTTTTTCGTTAAGGTTGCTCTTTAGTCAATGTATGCAGCTGAGCATTGAGAAACCTACCTAATTAAACTATCAATGAGCGGTGACAGCCGTATTAATTTACTCCTTCACGAGACTTAATATTTGGTGGCTAATTAGCTACCCACTGATGGGAGCAGCTAGCTCAGTTGTGCTATTTTTGTTTGTGCCACCCAGTTATGTCACTTCCATAATCGTTGTGGAAGGTGTTAGGGGGAGAAAATTGAAAATGGCGCAGCTGATCTCCTTTTGTGTTCGATGTAATCTAGTCCTACAAATTATGACAATTAATGTTTCTACACTTATAATCTTCTCTAGTTTACATAGTAATTGATGTAACCTAGCCCTACATGCTATGACAATTAGTGTATCTACATTTATAATCTTTTCTAGTCTACATAGTAATTGACGTAATCTAGTTAACTGTGTTAACAGTTAGCTTCAGTTCTTTATAAACAGTGCATGTGTAACGAATTTTAAGTCGTATACGCAAACAATTTATATTGGGTGACTTGGATTATGATCTACATGTGGCTGGAATATCACTTTAAGTTCTAAACACATTTGAGGTCTCAAACCATGCACGTGAGGTTAAATTTTTTCAATGTGAGAATTATGTTTTGTTTTCACATTCCTGCTCTAATAGCATGCATGATAAATAATTTGAGCTTCACAACTAAAATCAGTTGATGATGAATGAAGTTGACTTAAATCATTGTAAACTCATATACAAAGTTATATTTTTCAAATGTAAAATTTACGTTATCTTTTAAAAAAAAAATTTCTATGCATCTGAGGTGTAAGTGAATAAGCAAATCTCAGTTGTTAATATGCAATGTTTTTTTTTTTTGGAATTTAAAAAAAAATATGCTTGATGTTATCTAATCGTCTATTTCTGTTGGTGCAAGTGCACGTCAGTGCACTGAATACTCTATTTTTATTTTCACATTCTCAATAAATGTCATTTGATATTTTAAAATTATTGAATAATTATGCACCTGTGACCGATCAATGTATGTATACTATTAAGTTTAAGAATAGATTAAAGAAACCGAGTTGGTGAACCGTTTAATGATTATTTGATCAATAATACATATGTGAGTTTCACTTTTATGACCCTGTAGTCTTGAATCATTCATTTTATGTCATTCTTTATATGTCATATCGTAATATATACAAATAACAAACCAAAACATTAATAGCATAATATATACAAATAACAAACCAAAACATTAATAGTTAATTATCCAATTATATCGAACAAATGATTACTTGTAACAACGATCAAAATAATCATAAAGAATCGTCTACCAAATTGAAATTATATGAATGACATAAACAGAATACAAATAGCAGAACCCTTTCTTTTCTTTTTCTTTTTTTAATAAAAAATAACAGAATAGTTAAACAACCACTAACACGTGTTGATCGACCTAACACGTGTTGATCGAATTTCTTACAAAGAAATGTCATATTTTCTCTTTTGTGGAAAGGGAAAGAAAAAGAATTGTAGGCTAAGGGTGGAGGACATTGTCATAATTTCACTTTGTAGGTTAGCCAAATCCGACTCACACCCACGTCGGCAACAGAGAGTGACTGAAAAAGAACTACACACTTCAAAAAGCCAACCAGAAAAACTTGAATAAGGAAAAATAAAAATTATGGCATTCCATTTCTTATTGCGTTTTTGCTCGGCCAAATCCAAATTTCATGACCCAATTTACACTCTCTCTCAATCTCTGCAAAACTGAGTGCTTCCCGTGAAACGTGCGCAATAAGGTACCTCTCTGCCCTTTTCTTTGTAATGCATTCAAGTCCTCTCCTTTTCATTTTTCCTGTAAATTTGTGGCTTTTGGGTATGACTTATGCTTGTGGATCTCAAACGGGTTTGTTTTGTTTTTGGATTTTTATGGAAGAATGCATTGAAAATGTTGAAATCTTATGCCTTTTTCCATGATTCAGTGTTCTGCAATTTTTCCCTTTTCCTCCGGATCTAATTTGCCGAATATATGTCATATTCTAGCTAGTTCTCTTTTGGATTAAAAGATTTTATCTTTTGATTATTTTCATTGAACATCAACATCAATGAGATAAATTTGAAGTAGGTGATTAGTTTGGAAATGTGTTAATGGTTAATAAATCAAGCTGAAGCTGTTTTGGTTCTTGGAGCAATAGGTTCTATATTGAATCATCTAATTTTGAATTTGCAAAGAGTTGTTGACAGTTTATGCTGGGGATTGGTGGGCAACATTGAAAAAGTCCCAGTTTCTGTATGAGAGTTGAAATGTGATATCTTTACTGTTACCATGATGTGGATTCTGTTGAAAGACTTATTCTTGAATCTGGGTTTATGTCCAATGATGATCCAGTTCTTGCAATACACAATTGAGCTGTGTCAAAATGGGTTTTGCAGCCTCTTTATACTTTTATTGAAGTATCATGAGTTTAGGTACTCATGAGGGTGCTGGATAGAATTGAGTTTGGAGGTTCGATGCTTCAAAAACAAGGAAGCTAGAGGAAAGTAATTCTTGATGATTTAACGGGTCTATACTACCATCTTATTAAGTTAGTTATGTGCAATTGTGGAGCTTATGGTGTTACCAATTTGCATATGGGTTGCTATATATGTTAAGTTTAAGTTAAATGTGTTGCATGGCCCTAAATTGTCATTGCTAACTCGTGCAGGAAGAAGCTATAGCAGAAGGTTCAGATGACGAGGAAGAATTGTAAGCATTGAGAGCGCGGCTTGCTCAAGTCAGATCATAATTGCTCATGAAATTGTTTCCTTTGCTTCATTGTCATTAGGAAGAAGTGTGGTTGTGCTTATTCTGTAAAGCCTATTAGCAGTACATGTAATGATGCTTGGATACAACTTAACAATAGCATTAACTCGAATATTATTTTATGAACAACAGAAATTAGTTCTTCTGTAATAAATGTTATATTACAAGGTTCTGTTTATTATAGTGAATCTAGATCAGATGCTTTCCAGGGTAAAGTAATTATCATTTTATGCATATGCTCATGTAAGAAGCTAGGCTATGGTCATCAACTACTTCTGTACTTCTACCACATTCTGTACTACTGCATGTCATATTTTAACTTTTAAATGGCCTTAAAGAAAATAAGGCCCAACTGAATTCGATATCGATGCACTTGGGAGAAATTGTTGGTATTGCTTTGTACTCTTAAACAATATTCTAGTTCCTGCATGACTATGTAACATATGTAAATGTTTACAATATGCTGACTTTTAACTTTTAAGCTAATTGGCATGAACTGTCTGAATAATTTGGTACATGATATAAGTACTTTATACGCTCAGTCGCCTTTTTATCTTCTATGTACGTAACTCCACAATCCACCCCCAGCCCCTTTTCCTTGGCTGAAATCAGCTTTATGATATGTTTTATGTGCTTGCAGCCCTTGCTCATACTGTGAATCATCCATCGAAGAGTACAGAGGTCATGAAATTTTTTTATATTTATTATTATTATTATTATTTTATTTTTTTTATGATAAAGGTACTGAAATTTGTTAATGACCTCAGAAAGCTCCAGAAATGGCTGTCATAACGCAAGAATTTACCAAAGAAATCACCAAGGTAATATCCATTTCAGTGCTTTTTGGTTGCCCGTGGGAGCTTTTCCCATGTTAGACCGCGTCTACTTTCTTAAGTTTTAGCAGAGGTTACTTGGTGCTCTCTGCTCTTGTTCAAGTGGGAATTTCATCTTGTTTTATTGTCCATTTTTTTGGGGTCTGTTTAGTTGGCTTAAGATGCGTAATGGTAGCTCATGTTGTAGAACCCTGGGTTTTATTTGTTCATTGTTTAACCTTTTAGAAACTATCTTTATCCTTTATTTATTAATTTTTGAGACATACATGTCTGGAAATTTCAGGAAATACACTGTGTGACACTTGTTAGGTGCTCGTGTATTATGTATTTATGTGTATAAGCTTACAATAGTATAATAGTATTAACAAGAAAGATATTTTCCATGGAAGAAAAAAAAATAATGGTAATTAATTAGTTTTGCAATATATGCCACATCTTAAAAAGTTTTGTATGTCTTAAGAGCTAAGCTGCTAACCCCTTGATAACTCTAAGTGTGAAACTCTCAAACTCGGTTTGAATCTCGCCGACGCTGATTGATGTTTAAATCACAATCCATTCTTGATGACCAGGAGAGGGAAGTATTTTGACATGACCCCTGACTTAGCTGTGTATAGGAGAGGATATGATTTCTCTCACTTATTGGGTATCGTAAAACTCGTTTGTCCGCAAGGTATGCACACATGAGATACCATAATCTAAGCTTCATAACCAAAATTAATCAACAATAAATGAAATTGATCTAAATTTTTATAAACTCATAAACAATATCTTTATTTTTTTTATGTGGAATTCATACTCTCAACAACATATATGTTATGCATACATATATCTGACAGTTATTGATGAGATAGGAAGGTTACTTATAACTCATATATTATCAATTGGGCAATTACAAGGGGCCTCAAGTGAGGCCTAAGATTTGTAGCTTCAATCCTACGTGTCATATCATGTATATATGTAAATCTAACTATACACATTCCTATGCGCTTAATTGCATCCTAAACACTAAATATATGCTAATCTCCAAATCAATTATTAAGTAATTAATCTATATTATATTTATTTCGTAGGAAATAAGCGGAGTTGCGGAAACAACATAAAATGAGAAGAAATTAGAAGAAAAAAAATAGAGTTTTCAAGGAAAACACTCAAACGAAATTATCAACACTATCAACGACCATCTCTTCCTTCACGCGCGGCCAGATTTTTTTTTTTCCTCTGTTCCTCTTTATTTCTTGCCACAGGGCCCTTATCTCTGTTCACCCCGTGTGCAACAAGCCAACAACACAACGACCACCCCATTAATTATCTAAAGGAAGCCGAGAGGACGGAGCCGAACCACACCACCATAATTCCCAACTTTTCTCTTCCTGGCAACTACCACCACCACTCTTCCATTAATGTCACTCTCTTTTTCCTCATTTTCTCTCGGGCCCCCTAATTTCTTTTCACTCCATCCACAACCAGACAGCGACCACCCCATTAATTATCCATATCCATCTTTTCCCTTTAGGGGAGCCAAGAGGACAGACCTGTACGTACCACACCACATTAATTTCCAATTTTCTCTCTTCTTCGCAACTACAACCACCGCCCTTCCGTTAATGTCATTCTCTCCTTTTCCTCATTTCCACACCACCAAATCACATCAATTCCACAAAATTCAAAGAAAAAGTCAAAGCATCAAGAGCTTCATTACCATCAAATTTGGATAAAAGTGGAGAACCATAAATCAAGACTTGTCATAATTGCTTCATAACAAATTGTGACTTGTTCTTGTTACTGCTCTTCACTTTTTTCTCTTTTTAGTTTTGATGATGGGTAGTGAGTAGTTTTATTGTTGGAGGCTAGGATTGTGTGCCCTAACCCAAACTTTATGTAAAAGATCGATGTTTATTTTAATGTAATGATGCAATTCAATATGACAGATGCTCATATCAATGATTGTTGGGTTAAAATGCATGCCTAGGAGTCTAGTCAACTCTTGGGTGTGTAGTTTGAGCATGTCTAAAACGAAGTTAGAGGCTTGACCCTCTATAATTCCTAAGCTAGAAACTCTCAATTTTGTATTCGAGTGATTATAAGCATGGTGATTTACACCCGCTGCATGATTGCATGGGCGGATTGCTTAGTAGTCTATTTCCTGAGCTTTACTACAATTAAAGTGAGTTAGTGACCCTTAAATTGGCTCTACCTCTCTCTAATTGAGTTAGTGTGACCCTTAAAATGACACATTAATACCAAAATATATATGGTTCTTGAGCCTTGAATTGCCTTGGATATAACTACCGCCAAAGTATGAAATTTGCATCTACATTAGACTATCTTCCGATACATAAAATTTAGGTGGAGTCTCCCTAGCACTCGACATTCTCATATATATTGTTTACACTTTTATTAGTTTCTTTGCATTTTTATTAGTTGCGTTACATTTCATTACTTTTTTATTAATCAAAAATCAACTCCTAAAATATTGAACTCTTCGTCTCATTGTAAATAACCACAACTAGGCTCTTAGTTTTGATTAGGCTTTGGTGAAAACCAACCAAAGTCGAGCATTGCGAATGCTTGTTGCCTTAGATTAGCATTTTTATTTGTTTTGTTTTTCTTTATTTGCTTAGTGACTTTAATTCTGACTACCCAAGGATGAGTAAGCCACTAATCTCCATGGTACGGTAATTGTGGACATAATATTTCACTATTTGACAATTTTTCCCCGTGGGTATCAAGTCAATAATGCAATTTTTATTTTCAATTTCATATAATATGTCTTGCTACATCATAATTTGGAACACCAACTTTACCCTTCTTTTTTTTTTTTTTTAAGATTTCAGGGGATGGATCAATGACATTAATGAATGAGTGCTTCTACTCAAACCTCCACAATTATTATTTGGACCTTCTCTCAAAAATTTTGTTAGTAAAAGTTCTATTTACCCTTATGTATTTTCAATTTCATATAATATGCATGTCTTGCTAGATCATAATCTTGGAACACCAACTTTATCCTTTTTTTTTTTTTTTTAGGATTTCAGGGGTTGGATCAATGACATTAATGAATGAGTGCTTCTATTCAAACCTCCACAATTGTTATTTGGACCTCCTCTCAAAATTTTTGTTAGTAAAAGTTATAATTTATCCTTATGTATTTTCAATTTCATATAATATGTCTTGCTACATCATAATCTTGGAACACCAATTTTAAGATTTCAGGGGATGGATCAATGACATTAATGAATGAGTGCTTCTATTCAAACCTCCACAATTGTTATGATGGGGACTAAATCTACATGTGGCCGCGATGTCAGTTGAGTTCTCAACACACTTGAGTACTGAAACCGTACTCAACTAGGGTTTAGAACGCGCCTCACGCGCCAAAGAAAAAGAGAAACCCAGCCTTCGTGCTCTCCTGGCCGGACGTAGCCGGCGTTTCTGCCGCTGCGTCTCGGTCCGGGAAGGGAGCTTTGTTTTGTTTTCCTCAGCTTTTCTTAGTTTCTCTAGTTTTTTGCTTTCTTAGTAGGTACTGGTGTTTGAAGGAGGATAAAGACTGATGCGGCATGGAGGGAGGAGGGCGAGATCGGGATCTTTCCGCCTTAGATCTGATAGTGGACGACGAGTGGCATGGTCGTTGATGGTAAGGAACCCACAATTGGTATTGCGCTCCAGGCTGGGATCCCGAGGCTCTTGGTGGTGGTGGGAGGTATGGTTTACTGCCGCTTTGCTGGCAGCGTCTGGGCTATGGCAGGCGTAATCCAAAGGCGACAGCGGCGAGAAAATCTGGAAGTGCGGCAGCGATAACGGGGATGCCTAGGTTCAAGGTGGCGGAGACTAGATGTGTAGCAGGGATTCGCTTTTGTTCGGCGCAAATTTCTGCAGCAAGGCGATCCCTTGATGATGGGTTGGAGGAGGGTGACGGTGGGTGCCCCGCATCTGGGTTTGCTCTTCAGAGAATTAGGGGCTCTTGTGTGTTGGAGAGGGATTTAATGGTGTTGGGTCCCTGCCGGATCATAGTGTTGTCTTACGGTGGTCGAAGGAGGGTGGATGGCAATAGGTTGTTGAGCGGTGGGTGTGGCGGCCCGCAGCATGGATGTCCCTTGCTGGGACGAAAGGGGGTTGGGCCGGGTTTAATGTTTGTTGGGCCCTTGGTGGTGGGCAGTTATTACTAGTTTTTAGGGTTTGGTTTCTTTTGTTTTGTTTTTCAGCAATAAGTCACTATCAAGGTTTTGTTTTAAGTATTAGCTGTTGGGTCGGGTGCACTACAATTTTTGGCATAGACAATCTTCTATTTGGCGGTCTAGAGGTCGTTCTTGTTTTGGAGTTAGGTCAGCAGCGGTGGCGAAAATGTCTGGCGGTGGCATACTGGCATAGACAATCATCCTTGGCCTTCTAGTGGATTGTTCCTGTCTGATCTCGGGTCGGAGGTGATGGCGATTTGGAGCATTTATGGATTGACGGTGTTGACATTAAGGTGGCAATGGTCTTGGGTTTAATTTAGTCTTAGGTCTGACGGTCCAGCATTTCATTTTGGTCGGGTTCGAAGTCACAACAAGTGTAGACTTGGTCGATCAAAGGCAGGTCAGGAGGACTCTGGGTGGCGAGTTAGTGTTGACAAAGTTGTGTGTCAAGGATTCACTGCTCCTGCACATATTGTCTTTGCCTTTTAATTGTAGTGCAAGTTAAGTCTGTAGTTGAGTCGGGGCCTTTTTGGCTCCGTCAGTCAGTCATTTTGGAGTTCCAGTGTGAAGTCCAGTGGCCATTTATGTGTATGAGATGATGCCAAAACTCATTGTATCCAGTTCATTATTAATGAAGTTTCTTCTTGATAAAAAAAAGGTTATATCTTTTTAATATGGGATTTATGTTTTGTTTTCACATCCCTCCTACTATAGCATGATAAATATTATGATCTTCACACAAAATTCAATCGATGGTGGATGAAGTTGACCTAAATCACTATAAATTCATAGACAAAATTATATTTTTTGAATGTAAAATTTATGTTCTCTTTTTGAAAAAAAATTATATACACCGATGGTGCAAGTGAACTAGCAAATCCAACAGCTCTCAGTTGTTGATCACACACACACACACACACACATATCACCTAATTCACTATATATGAGGGAGGATCAAGAGAGGACATCCTTACTTTAAGTATTTGAGGATTTTCACTATTTTACACTAGTATATGACCTAATTAAATGATCCTTTATATTCCTATGCAAGAATTGTGTATACAAAAAATCAACCAAATCCATGGTCATTTGGTCACTAAAAAGTTTGTAACAAATGTCATCCGTTAGATAAAATTATAACGAACATTGTGCTAATCAAATGGTTAAATGTTTTTCGATTTGGCTAATTTTTTGTAAGACTCGTATGTGTGTAGGTAGCTACATAATGAATGGTCTGATTATTAAAATACATGCTAAAAATAAAAATATCCTCACTTTAAGAGCTTAAGGACGTTCTCTCATAATCCTCCCTAGTGAGGGATCCTTTTTTTGATCTTTTCTAGGGATAGGGCATTAGACCAACTTTTCGATCATATTTTGGAATCTTAATCGTTCAGTTTTTAGGTCATAATGTGTAGATCACTTCTGCAAATTTTCAGCCAAATCGTTGATCGTTAAGGCATCAAATTAGATTACATCAATGGACGAATCAAATCTGATATCCGCACCTAAGCAAAAAGGTACGGATTTCCATATTTGACCCACTTTTCGATCATATCTTAACCGTTCAGTTTTTATGTCCTAATGTATAGATCATCTCTATAAATTTTCAGCCAAATTGATGATCGTTAAGGCATTCAAAACTGCAATTTACGCAAACGAACCGAATCTGTCAAACCTGAACTTTTCATACTTATAATTTTAAATTATCGTTTTGAATGCCTTGATGATATTCAATTTGGCTGAAAGTTTTCAAAAGTGATCTACACATTAGGACATAAAAATTGAACGGTTGAGATGCCAAAATATGATTGAAAAGTTGGTCTAATGTCCTATCTCTAGAAAAGACAAAAAAAATGGATCCCTCACTAGAATGACTCTTCTAGTGAGGGATTCCCTTTTTTTGGCCATTTTAAGATCGCTTATTGGACCCACTTTTCGATCACATGTTCACATTTTAACCGCTCAGTTTGTAATTATATATGAGTAGATCATCTCTGCAAATTTTCAGCCAAATTGATAATCATTAAGGCATTCATAACTGCGATTTACAATTATAAACATGAACGGTTCAGGTTGGACAGATTTTGTACGTATATTGATTTAATATAGTTCTATACCTTAACGATTATCAGTTTGGCTGAAAATTTGCGAAAGTGGTCTATACATTAGGACCTAAAAACTGAACGGTCGAGATGCCGAAATACGATCGAAGAGTGAGTTCCACAAGGTATCTCTTAAAATAGCCAAAAAAAGGAATCCCTTAGTGGAAATGCCCTGTGTGTGTGTCTCATATATATATTACACACACATTTTTTTTAAAACAATAGAAAACATATACATAATGCACTACAATAGGAAACATCAATTTTGATGGCTAAATTCGACCGGAAAAGGCATTTTTCGGTCAGGAATATGTATTTCCAACTAAAAATCTTCGTAAGTGGTGGTCAGGAATATTCTTGTTATAAATGCTCTATTACCAACTAGTCGTCGGAATAACAAGCATTTTCGACCACATATTACTGTCAATTTATGTTGGTGCAAGTACACATCAGTGCCATATGATATTTAAAATTATTGAATAATTATGCATATGTGAGTAATGTGACCAATCAATGTGCATGTACATTCTATTCCCTAAGCCGGCTAAGCGCTTTCTGCTGCACAGGGGCGCATCTAGGTAGGGGTTGGGGAGGACTCAAGCCCTCCCCAAACTTTTGGATTGAAAAAAAAATCTATATATATGATGTATATTTTTTGTTTATATGTATATTTGTTTAACGAACCCCACCCGAACTCCCGAATTATCGAAGTCAAACTCCTTTCTAGCTCTCCCATTCTCTCCGTCCATCACAAATTCTCATTCTTTGTCTTCTTTTTCTTCCCAAAAAGGCCTAAATTCAATCTTTGAACACTTGAACTCTCAGGTTCTCATCTCCCCACTCTTGCATTCCCACACCTATGCATAATTGTACTAAAAAAAAATTTTGGGCTTTACACTTTACCCAAAGCGACACATGAATACGTAGCCCTCCCCATTTTCGAATCCTAGATCTGCCACTGCTGCTGCACTAAACCTTAGCAAACACTAGATCTAACTCCGGCCTACTAAATCGGTCCCTGCTCCCAGTTTCTGCTCCGCCAACAATTCTTGTCAACCACCTCGATGTTCATCATGTCCCGCATAGACTCAATGACCAAAAGTTTTGCCGCCTCGCTGGCCATTACTATGAGGCCTGGAAATTTCAAGTGTCTCTTTTGAGTTGTACATACATGTACATTTACAAGCATAATTAGCTATAATGGGCTACGCTCATGGTACCGCCAGAGGTACTGATTCCCGCCAAAGGAGTAGCCTGCGGATACACAGCCAGGCGAGCTACCGCCTGAGCCTCGGATCGCCCCCAGATCACCGCCGACGCGCCGTGCCAAGATAGCATCAGAAGCTCCTGACGCTGGGAACTGAAGCACATCAGTCTCACATCGAAAACAAGGAGAAGATCAGTCTTCTCCTCACCTATAAAAAGGTCCTCTCATCTCTCCTCATTAATTACGCATTTACTACTCATTTGTTGTTATGCTGTCTATATGCATCGACTGACTTAGGCATCGGAGAAGTGAAGACCGCCCAACGCGGTCTCCCTCTGACGCCCTGTCTTTCATTTGACAGCTAGCGAAGGTCACCAAGTCTACAAAGTAGCGGTCCGCCCACCGGACCCGCGTTAAACGAAGGTTCGGCTACCGCCGGACTTTGAGCATTAACATGAGTTTTGACAAATAAGTTTTTAGTTATTTCCTAATCTTCAACATATCTCTTATGAAAATCCTTGCAAAATTATTATTTGCAAAATTTGTTCAACTTCTATATCACTTTTTATATAATTATCTCTTTTCTACAATTTATTTTCTTAACACATTATTTTCTTAAGTTATCAATATTATCCAATATCATTAACCTCTCTCTAGAGAAATCCATCGATATCATTAAGTCCAATTCTCAAAAGTAGTTCTTTAACAAACAACCACTACTAGAATTTACCCTTTTAGTCACAAAATTATAGGTGACAAACCTTAAAATTGTGACCTATTGTTAGAATAGGTCACAAAATTTCTAATTTCGTCACCCATACTTTTGTCCTTGAAACCAACAATCTTCCCCATTTATTGTGACGGAGGGGTTGTAGTTAGTGTCGAAATTTTTTGACACTAATCAGGTTTTTTTTTTTTAATTTTTTATTTAAGGACCTATCGTCAGTCTACTAAAAGCCTCAACAAAATGCGGGAAAGCTAAAAAGATCCAAAAGCTTTTTGGCATAAAATTTTAGGGTCTGGCTGTCTGGGAGGGAAATTTACCGCCATTCGGACCAGCCAAAACACTGGGCTTGAATAAAAAAAGAGTAAATTGCATTTTCCATCTCTACCCGCACATAAAAAGAAAAGAAAAGAAAAAGTTAATTAGAACACTGAGACCCAGAGATCAAAATCCCCTTCTCTCTCGCGTGAGAGAAGTTACGGTTTCGAAAGTGCAAAAGTTTATGGAACTCAGTTGTGTAACTTGGAGAATATGGCTGGCCGGGCCATGCCACGAGTCCTGTCTGGGCGGCAGAAATAGTGTTCGACACTTTCTGGTAGGGAAGGTCCTCACAACGAAATCGCTTAATAAGGAGGCTTTTTTCAGGAAGATGAAAGATCTTTGGCGCAGGAGAGAGAAGTTTTCAATCTATGATATGAATGGATCTGACCAATTCTTGGTCGGGTTTAGTAGTTCCGAACTAGATTGACGGAAAGTGTTGCAGGGGTGGATCTGACCGATTTCAGGTTAGTAACTTCACAATCAAAACCCATAAGCTCTAAATCTCAATTTCAATTTCTCTCTTGCACTGCTTGTATTATCCCTTTCTTTTAATTTCCAGATTTTCCTTGAGCTATATTTGAAATTTTCTTTAAATGTGTTAATGGGTATTCAATTTTCCTTAATTTCAAGGGTACTATTGTCCGCAAAAGCTAGCATTGGTATTGAGAAATCAATCTTGTTCTCTCTTGCTTGCTAATGCTACCTTCTTCAGTTCTTCTCATGGATAAGGTAAGCTAGCCTTCATAAAGTTATTTCAGTTTTGTTCTTTTGTTTCTGAAATTGATCTAGTCACAGATTTTTGTTGTTGTTTTTGTGAGGTAACTACTGGTAGTTTATAAGGTTGTTGCTGTATATATGCTTGCTAATCTATGTTTTCCTTTTGGAGATTTTGGTAATGGGGTTGATTTGGGTGTGTGGAAACAGCCTCATTTCCAAGTTGGGTTTTTCTGGGTTCTTTCAGTAAAAGAGATCTAGGGGTTTGATTTTGGTTCTTACCTGCAGAGGAGGCTGAAGAGGGCTTTCAATCTCAATTTAAGGAAAGGTATTAATTCAAAAAGTTTTCATTATCTGGAGCTCTTTGTATATGGTTAATTCTTATTACTGTTGGATACTTTTTTCTTCTCTATTAGGGAGATAAAAGGAAGTGAAAATCTGGAGCTTTTTACTGTTGTTGTTTCTAGCATAGATACTAAAAATCTAATCACATTTAGACTTTTTTATGGTAATGTAGAACTTGACTGAACTAAGCCAATGGGCGTTGTTAAGGGTAGTAATGTTCTGCAATTGTTGGTTTAGTTCGGAAGAAATTGATCATAGTTTTCATCTTTAATGGTTGTTTGTATATTGGCTAATGTGAAATAATTAATTATAAAGATTGTAGTATGTTTCATAGTCTGAAAGCGGGCTGAAAGGAGAAAACTTTAAGCATTTTTTCTTCATCCTGTTCCTTTGCTTTGTGCTTTACTGTGTGCCAATTTTCATCTAGGTTGCCTTTGGGAGACTTCATATGTGGTTTAGTATGTTTCTGCTCTCTCTGAGGTATGGCTTTGGTTCTCTCCCGCTCTTCAATTTGTTTGATGGTTTCAGTACCTCACTATTTTCTTTTACAGGTTGATTAAGCTTCTTCTTGTTATTTTCTCCATCAATTGGAAATGTTGGGTTATTCTTCATTGATTGGTTATGATTGATAATTGCTCTTTCGTTAGGGGAATGAGGTCAATTATGATGAGAAAGGTAAAATGTTAGTTGTCAGGAGGGGACCATAAGAGAATAGCCAGAGTTAAGAGTCAACTTTGATTACCATGGCCAAGTTGCAAATGACCTTGCTGTTATAGAGGTTCAAGGAGAACCCCCACTTCAAAAAGATAAAGTGTCAAACTGAGTGTTCAGCTCTATCTATTTGTTTTTCCAAATCCACCAAGTTTCATTACTTAAAGTGTCAATTGCGTCTCGTCTTTGCTATTTCTACTGTTAATAACATGTTTCTTTTGTTTTTCTTTTTTAGTCTGTTACCTTTTTGAGCTTAACTATATATGCATAGCTTTGCTAACACACCTGTTTGTCTTGTAGGGGTAAATATGATATCTGGGCTGCTCTTTTAGCTCTTCTTCCTTATCGGGTAGGACCTCGATCTTTTGATTCATTCCCTTGAGTGTATGCTTCGGTTGGAGTGTTAGAATTGAGTTAGACATTAGCTTTGAACATATAGTTATATGGCACTTTATAGTACTGAGTTGATTTTTCTTGTGAAGTTCTAGGTACATAATATATGCAGCTTGCATTATGCATGTCTGTAGTTGCATTTAGTTTTTATTGAATGCATTGTCCATCAACAATGTGTAGTAAATCTATTTTCCCCCCATTTCATTACAGTTCTTGAATCACTCGATTTGGCTTTCCATTAGCTAGAAGGGGAAGTTACCAATTGTCAAATCTGGAAGAACTTAGTCACAATTCCAAGGTATGTTACATGTTTGTTATATGTTCGTGTTTTTAACATTTTATTTTTGTTTCAGATTGAATTCTTAAGTTACATTCGAGATTGTTCTGCCATCCCTACTCGTTGTATTGTGAAATAGGGTCTTAAAAAGGACACAATTTGTTCTTCAATTTCTGCATCCACGTCTAACCCAACAAATGCTCAACTTATGAGGTACATTGTTCTATTGGAAGAGCGACTTGCTTCTCTTGAGGGTGAGAAACAATCTCCTACGCCTAATGTGGAAGAAGAGGGTGGTGAGGAGGGTGATGAGGATTTGGATGTGCTTTAGTTGTTGATATTCTTATTAGTTTTTTGCAAGTTATATTTTGGATGTACAAATGAAGCCATGACACAATTTGAATGTAAAAATGATGCCTTGAAATTTCAAATGCATCCAACACCTAATATGTAACTTTTCAAGTTACTTTGTACAGTATTGGCTGATAAGCATGTTAACATATATTTATGCTACTTAATTATTTACCTATTACTTGTTGTGGTGAAGACGTGAAGTGTTGATAATTATACTTATTAATTTAAAATTAATTTTCATATATGCTATATATTGGAGAAAAAAGTCTGCATGTCACCCATTCTCAAAATTAAAAATTAATATTTTATAATTAGACACAAAATTAATTTTCACCAATATGATTGCACTCTTTGGCACCAAAATTTAAAAATGATTCAAAAATGGTGACAAACTATTTTCGTCACCAATAAAATCAAATTTGGGGCAAAAAAAAAAATGGGAGCAAAATAAAAAAAGGATAAGATTTGAAAAAGAATGGGTCACGAAATATCAGAGATTGAGTGACAAAATTATTTCGTCACCCACACTCATTTTAGTGACGAACTTAACATTTCGTCACCTAATGGAATCAGTCACGCACTATAGGTGACGAAATTGGTGACGAACTTTTTTTGTCACGGACCTTTGGGTGACGAAATTTTCAAAATAGGTGACAAAAGTGGTTTGTCACTCATTGGGTAAATTCTAGTAGTGAACCTTAACCTTTTTCTGCCAGAAAACAAAATCTCTCCTTTCTTCTCCTCCTAAAGCTTCTCTTAGCCCTATTTACGTCAGCCAATTTGCATGCCTTAATGCACCTAAAATCAAAGCCTCTGATCGAAAAATCTTCTTCATCAAAGTTGGTCATTATTGTCTCTTCTATAACATATCCAAAAATGAGCGCGATCAGATATGTAATGAAGTCTGTACATCGATCTGAGTAGAGGTTGCTCAGAAATCAGCAGATTTCGAGTTTCAGCTTTTCTTTATCCGCTTACCCTATCAGGATTCCTCAAATTTCTTTGGCATTAATTCTATTAAGAGGTAACATCATTGTTCAGCTTATATTTCTTTCTCTCACTACCAATTTTAGAACTCAATATACTTTATTGAGTATCCTTCTCAATGAGGTCCTTTTGTTTTACCTTGCATGTTTTAAATTGGAAGTGGCATTCCTTGATATTTGACTGGGCTTGGCCAATTTCCGAGGAAATTATGACCCTCGAAGCTTATTCATTTTCGATGCCAAATAGTCGTCGGAATTAAATATTCTTATCGGAAATAGTTTTTTCCGACCACTACTATTCGTCGGAAATAAGTCCTTGGAAAAAAATGGATTGGCTAGCAACCAATTTTTTCCTACAAGCAACAAATTATTTCTAACAAACATCTTTTGTCGGAAATACTATTTGTCGTCGTTGAGGAGTAAGAATTTCCGACCACCGAAAAATTATTTACGACCATATCTGGCTGTCGGAAATATATCTTTTTCCGAGGGTTGGTCAGAAAAAGACTATTTCCGAGGACCACTGACGGCACCTAGCTGTCGGAAATAGTTTTTTCCGACCGGGAAAGTGGCTTTTCCGACCAAATCGCACCCTTGAAAATGACTACCGTTGTTGTAGTGAAACTCCGCCAAGCATGTTGGTGCCTTAAGAAGTTATGATGCTAAAAGAACTGCCAAGTGCAAAGAAGAAGTGAGGGAGGCCTTTGGGTTCCAAAATCAAAAACTCTAACTCAAAGAAAGTATCTGCTGATGTGGTCTTGTCTGTTTTGTACTCAGGTAAACCCCCTAACCCTAGCTTTAAGGGCAAGGAAGAAATATAGGTAGGTGTGGTAGGGGCAGATGTCTTGCATTTTTCCATAGTTTATGGCTCACTTTAAATAAGTGAGCGATTAGTTCGAATATAGATGGTCTGTTTCTATGCATCAGAGTAGTCCTCTTAATTACTACAATTTCTTGATCTGTCTAGTCGAAGGCAGCAAAAAAATATGTAATGGTCATCTTGACATGTGATTAATGAAATCCACATTTCTTTCAAAAATAAAAAAATAAGTCTGTACTATTGACCTGGAGACATGACCAATCTACTCCTCGCTGATTGATCTGGTCTATATATGTAACACAGAAGAGCCACACACTAGCTACTGGTTCATCAGAGTGGTGAACATGGAGATCACTATTATCTCCAGATATACTGCGAAACCATCTTCTTCTTCACTTCAGCATCTAAAACCTCACAAACTTTCCCTCTTCGACCAGCTCACTCCCGCGACTTACGTCCCATTTATCTTGTTCTACCCCAACTCATCATTAACTACCAATCTTTCCCAGACCTTAGTCCACTTGAAGACCTCTCTATGCGAGACCCTCACTCTCTACTACCCAATTTCCGGCCGCATCAAGAACAACCTCTACATTTATGATTTCGACGCGGGTGTCCCATACCTCGAAGCCCGAGTCAATTGTCGCCTGCCTGAGTTTCTTAAGCTTCAAGAAACCCAGCTGCTAAACGACCTCCTTCCAGTTCTTCCATTCCGGAAGGAAACGGATCACTCAGATCTGCTTCCCTTGCTTGCTTGTCAAATCAATGTTTTCGCTTGCGGTGGATTGGCAATCTCTGCCTCCGTGTCTCACAAGATTTTCGATGGGGATACGGGATACGCTGTTCTCAAAACTTGGGCTTCTATTTTTCGCGGAGCTCGCGACGACATCGTACACCCTAATCTCTCCCAAGCCTCCCTGTTCTTCCCACCAAGAGATCCATTGCCTCAGAACTATCTGGATTTAATGGATAGCTTGTGGTTTAAGCGAAGCAATTATGTTTCAAAGAGATTTGTGTTTGATGCCAAATCCATAGCCACACTGCGAGCAAGATCGACGAGCGAAAACGTTCCCAAGCCCACACGTGTGGAGATACTAACTAGTTTTATCTGGAAACATGCAATGGCTGCTTCTAGGGCACTGTCATCCGGTATATATATAGAAATATATATATATATATATATATAGAAATATATATATAGATATAGATATATAGGATTTCTATATATATATATAGATATATAGGATCTATATATATATAGAAATATATATATATATATATATATATATATATATATATATATATATATATATATATATAGAAATATATATATATATATATATATAGAAATATATAGGATTTTTCTTAGGTAAGCTTATGGAACGGATTTTCAGTTTTTGGCCACTTTTCGATCACATATTTACATCTTAACCATTCAGTTTTTAAGTCCTAATGTATAGATCATCTCTGCAAAATTTCAGCCAAAACTGCAATTTACACGAACGAACCGAATCTGTCAAACAGGAACCGTTCGTGTATATTGTTGTAAATTGCAGTTTTGAATGCCTTAACGATCATCAATTTGGCTGAAAATTTGCAGAGATGATCTATACATTAGAATCTAAAAACTGAACGGTTCAGATATGAATATGTGATAAAAAAGTGGCCAAAAACTGGAAATCCGTACCTAAGGATGTCCTTAGCCAAGAAGGATGTGTGTGTGTGTGGTAAAGGAAGTGTATATATATAATTGCACTCAAAATTTTCTCCCACTTTTTGGTAATAGGTACTTCACCAAAGACATCCATAGTCGTTCATGCAGTGAACATGAGACCGCGAATGAATTCACAAATGCGATTGGATACTGTCATGATCGGAAATCTTTTTTGGTGGGCCGTAGCTGCCGCCGACGCTTCTGAGGCAGACGCTCATGACTTGCGTGACTTAGTGAACATAATTACGGAATCAATCAAGGGATTCGATAGTGAGCATTTGGAGAGTTTGCAAGGTGAAGATGGTGGATTCGGAACCATTTCTGAGTTTT